>NC_141034.1:42240000-42325000 GCF_052040795.2 Danio rerio
AATACCTTGCAAAATTATTTTTCTAATGCGAAAAAACAAAACCTGATAAAAAAAAATTTTATGATGGAGAAAAATTTCGGAGAAAGCGTAGCAATACGATTGACACAACCTGAGGTAGAATTAAATTTTTAACGTGTAAATTATGAATTCAGTGTGCTATAACCTTTAGTCATATTTAATAAGTACTGCAGTGTAGACACCATTTTTATGAAATAAATTTCCTGTTTTGTAATGCTTTACATTTTTGAAATACAGTTTATGCATGGTGACTTTTAATTTTGAGTTTGCTTATACCACTTGGATGCTTCCACTGAACTGTCATGCAATTATAAACTTGCTGCGCTTAAGATCTGATTTGTTGAAAATCAGGAATCAACACTGACCTGAGTTAGACACAATATAAAGCGGGTTTCATACCATACATGATGCACAGCATTAAATTCAGTTGTTTCTTGCCATGCCTTTTAACATATGAACATTTATTTTACCACATTTTCGATGGATTTTTATCATTTAGGTCCTGCTCACCACGCTGCTTACTTTTATAAATGCCTTTTATCTGGTTTTACTTGAGCCAGTGGTTCCCAAAGTGGGGGTAGGGGCCCCACTGGGAGTCGCCGGACAATGAGGGGAGGTCACTTGGTAATTTCCAAACATCAAATTCATTTTATTAAACTATTAGAATTACCATATTTTATCTATAACCTACAGAACAAAGAAAATAGTAGTTAATAGTTACATAAAAAAAAAAAAAAACATCCAAACAAAAATCCTTCCCCCTTTTGATTATTTTATTTTCATTTTTTGCAACCCCTGGCTGGTTGCGTTATATTAAAGACATTGCATTAATTTTATGGCACCAGGTTAAACTTTGACACCTTTATGGCACTCGCGAAGTGCGTTCTGAAGCAGCTGAAGAGTTTTGATAGAGTAAGCTGGAAGCAGGCTAGTAGAGAGTTGCAATAGTCCAGTCTGGAGAGAACAAGAGCTTGAACAACTGTGCCAATTCAGTATCTCTTCAACAGCACAAGCAAATGCTGCAGCACACACTGGATAAAAGCATTATTATTGATATTATAAAAGTAAACTTATGGAATTTATAATTTAACTAACACTGTTTAATTATGTAAATGTTTGGTGATGCATGCTTGTTTTTTATTGCAATATGATAAATTTTTTATTCGGTAACACTTTATGCCACTTATTTATAATAGTTTTCTCAAAGCAGTAAACTGTAATCTTTTAGTTTCATTACTGTTTTCCAAATTACGGCTTTTCTGTTATTTAACAGTAAAATACTTGCAGCAAGTTTTACAGCAGTGAACCATAATCCTACAGTTTCAGATTACAGCTTTTCTGTTATTTAATGGTAAAATACTGGCAGTAGAGTTTCCATTAGTGAACCATAATCCTACAGTTTCATATTACAGCTTTTCTGTTATTTAATGGTAAAATACTGGCAGTAAAGTTTCCCGCAGAGATCCGTAATCCTACAGTTGCATTACCGTTTTCCAAATTACGGCTTTTCTGTAATTTAACGGTAAAATATGGCAGCAGAGTTTTCAACAGTGAACCGTAATCCTACAGTTTCATTACCATTTTACCATTTTACAAATTAAGAGTGAAAAGAAAGAAAGAAAGAAACAAACAAAGAAAGAAACAAAGAATGAAAAGATAAAATAATAGAAAAGCCAGAGAAAAGAGAAAATTGTGGGTCCTGTGTTCAAACCAATGGAGAACCACTGGTCTATGCAAATTAAGCAAACAAAACCAAGAGGAAGAGCGTGACATTTTGTTTAGCTGGTAAATATTTATTGACTGCATTGATGGCTGTGCTCTGGCTGACTGCAGTTCAGGCTAAAGCTACCTGATTGCTCTCCTTTATCTTCAGACGTCAGGTGTTCATTCTGTGCTAATTGCAACTCCCACCATCTCACAGTTCGCCATATGGATTTCCTGCGAGTTTATGGATCCTTGGTATGCGCTCAGACTAATTAGGCATTATGTCTTTATAGTGTGCATGGCTTTAATGGCTAAGCATTATGTGTGTTTGGGCCGTTCGGCATCTAACAGGCTGCAGTGAGAGACGCTTTAAGTGCTGTGGGCAGATGTGGAACTTCTGCTTCTCAACATTTTTGACTCCCCACTTCCTATATAGGTAGGTTGAGTCTCCTTAATGCCTTTTTTTTTTCTCTCATGGTCCATAGTGCAAAAGCTTGTCTTCAGGGGAGGTGGGCCCTCTACTGGCTTTTGGGTAACCTGTCCATGGCACACAAATGTCTCCCATGCACTATTGCAGAAGTATAGTGACACTTTTTCTTTCTTTCTTTGTTTCTTTCTTTCTTTCTTTCTTTCTTTCTTTCTTTCTTTCTTTCTTTCTTTCTTTCTTTCTTTCTTTCTTTCTCTGTTATGGAAAGGGCAGTTAATAATGTCAACTTTGATATTGTTAAAATAATTGTGAAAAAAGTAAAGTAAACTTAAAGAAAAATAAATAAAATAGAATACTTTATTGTTCTTTAATTTAGTTTATTTCAATTGTGCGTCTATCAATACTCTCACTTTTGGGCCCCTCTGTAGGTTACATCACAGAACCATTGAGTACTGTGTGTGGCGATTCATGTTTGTGTTATATTGCAATTTGATCAATTTTGAGTATAGTAACAGTTTTTGCCACTCACTAATAATTTATTTCAGAAAAAAATTAAATTCTGAAATTAAATTTCATATATATTTTTTTAATAAATAAACAAACATATATTATTATTATTAATTGTTTAATTGAATGTGTTTGTAAAATATTGAAACAGTGTTAGAAAAGATAGATACATTTTTATTTTATTTTGTTTTATGTATTTATTTGTTTTTATTTATTTGCTTTTCATATTTCATATTTATACATACATAAATACACACACATATATGTGTATATATATATATATATATATATATATATATATATATATATATATATATATATATATATATATATATATATATATATATATATATATGTATATATACATACACATATATACGTGTGTATATATACATGTATATACAGAATAACAATGTGTCACGGTTGCAGGTTTGTGCGCTTCTCCGGAGTGTATGTTTGATCACGTGGGTTTGTTTTGTTTTGGTTGTCCATGTGGATTTGTTAGGATCACGTGTTATGACGACACCCAGTTGGTCTGATTAGTTCGCCAGCTGAGGCTCATCATGGTGCCTATATCTGTGCAATGCTTTTGTGTGTCTGTGTCAGTTCGTTACCATCACTTATGTTTGTGCTGTCTGTGCTCAGGCCCTGAGGAGTTTGTCTGGATCTGGTTTCCCCGTTCTGTTCCTGTCCTGTGTTCTACGTTCATCTAGCCTGGCACTAATTGTTTTATTGTCAGATTATAATAAACATTGACACTTGCATTTGGATCCTCTCTGACTCTCATTCGAAACGTTACACAATGAGCATGTAGAATTTTAAAACAGCATTAGAAAAGATAGATAAATAATTTAATGTTTCAACATTTTAAATTTTATTTAATTTAGAAAATATTTTATGTAGAATGTTGAAACAGTGTTCTAAAAGATTAATAAGTGTTCTAGTATTTTCAATATTTTATTTTGTTTTATTTTAAATAATTTTCTTTTAAGCTTAGTCCTTTTATTAATCAGGGGTCGCTACAGCGGAACTTATTCAGCCAATTTATCCAGCCAACTTATCCACCATATGTTTTACACAGCAGATGCCCTTCCAGCTGCAACCCATCGTTGGGAAACACCCATACACTCTCATTCACACACATACACTATGAACAATTTAGCTTACCCAATTCACCTATACTGCATGTCTTTGAACTGTGGGGGAAACCAGAGCACCCGGAGAAAAGCCACACAAACATGGGGAGAACATGCAAACTCTAAAAAGAAATGCCAACTGACCTAGCCAAGGCTCAAACCAGCGACCTTCTTGCTGTGAGGCGACAGCGCTACCCACTTCTGCACAGCGCCGCCTTATGTTATTTTATGTAGATTTTTTAATTAAATTAAATTACATGTTATTTGTTATTATTATTATTATTATTATTATTATAGCAATAATAGTTTAAACATAATTTTTACGTAGAATATTAAAACAGTGTTTGAAAAGATAAATAAATAAATAAATAAATAAATAAATAAATAAATAAACAATACAACTTGTTGATAATATTTTCTAAAATTTTTATTGTTTTGCTCTATGTTTTGTATCTCTATCTGTAATATCTCCCACCCTCTCTCTGTTTCATTCTTTGTCTGTCTGCGTCTCTATCTTTCCATCTCCTTTTCTCGTAAAGCTATGGCACTACCCTCTGTCTCACCAGGCTAATTCATCAGTTACATCTTTACATCCTGTTCTCTTTCTGCTTTTAAATGGGGGGAAAAATATCATCAGCCCTGGGAAAAGACACAATTAAAATTCATCTTACGCAAAACACTTCTCCACTCCCACTCCTCTCTCCGCTGCCTCTCTATGGTAAGTGGGGGCAGGGCAATCTTTCTTTGATGCACTTCAAAGCAAAGCGCTTGGCAGAGGCCGTGTGATGGAGGCAACGGGGAACGAAGGCCGGTGCTCGTCGTGTGATCGCGCCAAAGCCCCTCGTCAAACAAAGACGTATAGCATTGTTGGGGTGGAATGGGCTATCATTCTGCACATTCCCCGGCAAATGACCCGGACATCTTCTCCCCTCAGAAAACTCAGCGTGATGGATGACACTCTGGAAGTTGGCACTGGAACTCTTGACAGCCTATAGCACTTATTTCGTAACTGCAAAACCTAACGACTACGAAGCATCGGTGTCACAAATTTGTCCGTATTCAGTAGCACCTGTCATTGCAAGTGTGGATCACAGATGACAACTTGTGATGCAATATATTCAGCGCTAGGTTTCACTAATATTATATTGTGACAATTTCTGTTATGGATTTTACTACTCTCGATTCGAGTGTGAAGTATCTCCATATGGGATGTCTTTAGCGAGTATTTGCTTATATTCAGCCATGCGTTCTCCTCTTTGCTCTTGTACAAATGAGGACATGCTGTATTGCCCTGGCATTGCTTGACACCGCCTATGACAGCGTGACATAAGGTTGTCATGAGATGACACTGGGTGTGCCAGTATGCCATCGAGGTGAAACGGGGTGAGATTGGAGAGGAAGAGAGGACAGGTGTCACTGGCCTGCAGGTGTTGCTAGGTGACAGGTTGCCCTGGTAGCGACAGGTCCTCATGTGTATGTATGGCTGGCTTCTAAGTGATGGGGACATTGGCATCAGAGGGCTCAGGCCACTGTCAGGCCTAGAGATGGTTCAAGACCTCTGTTAGCCCTGGGACCCAAAAGTGCACTGATAAACACACACACACACACACACACAATATTATCCGCTGTCATTTCCTTTTTTTTGCATACTAGGAAAATGCTCTTCAATAGTTAATTTAAATAAGTACTCTTAAGGGCATTTCTGGCTTGTCGTGTTTTTAAAACTCTGCTAATCACGAATGTAATCATAAGAAAGCGGTGTGTTTCTGGGCAGGGCTGGGTAAAAAAAAAAAAAAAAAAAAAATATATATATATATATATATATATATATATATATATTCAAATATATATATATATATATATATATATATATATATATATATATATATATATATAAGTAATTATTATGATAAAAATTCTTCTAATCAAATCATAAACAATGTTAAAAATATTTATTAGGTTATGTATTTTTAGTATTATTAAAGCTATGCTAATCACGATCGTAATCAAGCAGTGTGTTTTGGGGGCAGGACAGAGTAAAAAATAATGAGTAATTATTGTGATATATTTTTTGTGATAATACCATAAAACCAAATATTCAGAATGTTTATTATAATGTTTATATACTGCCAACGGTATCTTATGGCAATTTATAACTTTTTGATTTAGTGACTAATTCATATTAATTGGTATGATCCTATTCATGCAGTTTAGTACAATTTGCTCGTCCTTCAAGGGTGGGGTTGGGTGCCACGCCTTCTTTTTAAAATCATACTTTTTTGTACAGATTAGCCACTAAATTGTCAAAACACAAAATAGTTAAGTTTCCTCGTGAGATAAGGCTGATACTGCTCGTATTTTAAATCTATGCTTATCATGATTATAATCATAGGAAAGCAGTGTGTATTTGGCACTGGACTGGGTAAAAAACAAAAGGTCATTATTGTGACATAAATTCTTTCTGATAAAATCATTAAAACAAAATATTCAGAATGTCCATTATAATGTTTATAAACTGCCAATACTAATGTTATGGCAATTCGTAACTTGTTTTTATTTAGTGGCTGATTTGTATTAATACGTATGCTCTCATTCATACATTTTAGTACTATTTGCTCATGCCTCAATGACAGCAGCCGAACGTTATTACTCAATTGAATGGACATTATCAGGGGTGATCAGCTAATAGATATGGGCCAGTAGGGGCCTACTGCGCCTACTGGTGCTGTAGATCACATACAGCTATGGCTAGGAGTTAACGAGAATTATTTATATTATTTATTAAATTTATATTATTTATTAAAATTAACTGCATTTTATTAACATCTACCCCAACCCTAAACCTAAACTGTCCCAGTTTTGTAAAAACAGATCTGGAGTCTTCTCTATTAATATAGCTAATTAACCATGATGATTATTTATATTATTTATCAAATTTTCCAGCGGAGTAGGTAGTGCTGTCGCCTCATAGCAAGAAGGTCGCTGGTTCGAGCCTTGGCTGGGTCAGTTGGCGTTTCTCTCTGGAGTTTGCATGTTCTCCCTGTGGGTTTCCTCTGGGTGCTCCGGTTTCCCCCACAGTCAAAGACACGCGCTATAGGTGAATTAGATACAGGCTAAATTGTCCGTAGTGTGTGCGTGTGAATAAGTGTGTATGGATGTTTCCCAGAGGGTTGCAGCTGGAAGGGCATCGCTTTGTGAAACGGGCTGGATAAATTGGCGGTTCATTCCGCTGTGGCAACCCCGAAGTATTAAAGGGATTATGCTGAAAAGAAAATGAATGAATGAATACAATTTCCCATTAATTGTATTTTATTATCGTCTATCCCCATACCCAATTCTAAACCCAACCGCAACAGAAATGTTAAAACTGATCTGGATCTTGAGTCTTGTCTATTAGTATAGCTGATTAAACATGTGGATGGATGATAACAGCCTTCTAAGCCTACCAGTAGGTGCAGAAAATTCCTTCTGGCCCATATCTATCAGCTGTTAACAACTGATAATGCCCATTCAATTGAGTGATAACATTCGAAGTGGGTGATGACTGTTAGGTTTAGTGGTGGGGTTGGGTGCCACGCCTCCTTTTTAAAATTGTACATTTTTATACAAATTAGCCACTGATTTGACAAAAAGTAAAATAGTTACATTTCTTTGTGATTTCAGTGCGTTGTGTGTTTTTTTTTTTTTTTAATACATGAGGATAGGTCTATAAACAATCCTGTGACTAGCTCCAAAAAGATGTGCATAGGATTTAGGAACACGATGTCTCTATAATTGTTACCCTGGACCACAAAACTAGTTATAAGTTGCATTTTTTTAATAACAAAGTAACTTATATAATAATTAACAATCATGTTTCCATGAAGAAAATTTTTGTTTCCTATTGAAACTTTTTTGATTAGTAATGTGCACTTTCAACACTTTCAAAGGCGAGATTCTCAGTGATTACTTTTTTACTTTTATTTATTTATCAGATTCCAGATTTTCTAGATTTGCTGTATATCAGCCAAATATTGTCCAAACAAACCACAAATCAATGGAAAGCTTATTATTCAAATTTCAGATAATGTCTATGTCTCAGTTTTAAATAACTGCACATTGTGTTTTGGCAGGTTTACGAGCTATACACACTATTTTAATACAATGATTAATGTTAACATTACACATATAGTAATTTCAAGGGGTAATGGGATATAATTACAATAGTTGTTGTTAAGCTATAGCATTTATATGTATGCTTAATGTATTGAGGCTTTATTGAATTAGTGTTTTTCATCCATCAACATAAAAAAAACAAAAAAAAACAACGTTACATTTCAACTTGGTGATGAGGTGCTAAATGTGTGGTTTTACTTATAGTTTTGATTATCTAAACGTATAACAGGGATGACAGTGGTTCATTTTAATTAAACTAAAGTCACGCTATTTACATCAATGTTTTAGAGATGCTGTTCTTCTGAATTCAATTTAAATCTATATTGTGTCCTCAAAGTCAGGGAATAGAAAAAATGATTTAATTTTATATCAACAATTAATCATTACACATATTGAGCCTTAGATTTGTCGATGTGAATCTGGTTAACATGTTGTAAATCTGGTTAACATGTTGGATGTTCTGACAAAAAAAGAGCTGTTAAAATTTACTTTCAACTATAAGCAAAAATCTGCCTTTAAGCTTCAAATATACATGTATGACATCAATATTGATCATTATTAATATTGACTGTTTAGAATATCTTCTTGCATTTAATATGCTGCTATAATATGATTCTAATAGCCTTGTATTAATGTAAATCTAAAATTAAAAATGCAATAAAACCACATTAAGTTATAAAATAAATTGTTTATTCAGGTGACTCTAAAATCTCTAGAGCAGATTTATATGACAACATATTTACAATTCCACAGTTGTTAAATGTATATTCATTAAAAGAGCCACTGTTTTATTGACCTCATAAATATGTAAATTGTGGTGTTAACCTGGGGTTTACAAGGGTGAATTGAGAAATCTTAAAACACAATTACCCAGGATTAGCCACTTGCCCATGATGAAGTATAAAACAGGACGGAATGAGATTGAGATTACAGTTCACAGTACATTGAGAAAACAGATTATTCCAACAGTCTCTTGGTAATTTGTAACTGTTTGATTTAGTATGATCTCATTTATACATTTGACTGCTCATCTTCATACAAATTAGCTGGTAATACATAAAATGGTTATGTTTCCTCATAAGATTGGACGATTATTTGATTTCCTGGTCTATCTTCAAAATTTACAACCCAGAAATTCATGAACAAACCTATGCATAATGATACACACCTTGTAGATGCTTCTTTTTTTCCCTTCAGATCGTTTACCCCAGCGTTTGTCTCCATTTCAGCAGGAGATTTCCTTACACATATCCATGCCTTTTCGCCCCTCCTTTTAGGTCTGAATTTGACAGTTAGCCACATGCGGCAGCCTCTTCTCTCTCTCAGCCTCCGTTTCTCCTCGTCTCCCAAGAGCTCCGTCAGTATGAAGAGGCCCGAGGACGCCATCTCATCTTCTCTCAGCCAGTGTCAAGCAGCAATCCTGCGGGGCCCGTCCCTGCTTAATTCAGCTTAGAGCCCCGACATTCCTGATCGCCTCGTTTTTTCTTTTTTCTTTTTTTCGGGTATGCCTCTTAGGGCTGAGGTAATTATTTCCAGAATAATAATAACAGACAGATTAGTGTGTTTAGCAGGCAGATGTATTGCTCTGTTCTCTTTCCTTCCTTATATTTGGCTCTGAACTGAGTGACCTATTAGACTGGATTAATTCTGCGGTAAAAAATGAAAGTGGTTAATGACCCCAGTCTCCTGTCTGAGAGGTGGAGAAATCGCCTGAGGAGGATTCCTTCAGACATGCCCTGATCTATCAAACTCCACGCTGGACACCAGGAGCAGCAGGTGTTAAAGTCTTCATCCGTTTCTGCCTTGGTTATAGATGACCTGACTGTATGAAATTACTCAAATGGTGGAAAGCCATTAAATTCCCCGAGAATACAGTAAATGGAGAGGGTGGGATGAAAAATAGGAAAACGAGTGAAAACCTCTTTGCTGTTTATTTAAAGAGGTTGTGAACTGAGAAAGCAGAATTTGCTTAATCTTTTGAAATATAAGCATTTTCTGATGTATACAAATACCGTGATAGTTTCAGAACTTTTAACGTTCTTGTCAGTCTACTAGCATCTTGGAACAACTGAAGCTGGCAGTCTGACAAAATGGCAGGTTACACGTACCACTTGATCGGCTAAACTCTACATCAGTAGAATGATGATTCCACAACACTGCTTATTTAGCAATGCACAAACACATGTAGAAGTAAATTCAACCCAGGCTCAGTGGAATTATGTGACCAGGGATACATTTTTGAGAACCAAGAAATACATACCAGAGACTACGTCATCTTGGAGTTTTCACAAATCCACTTAAGGCTGCTGTGTATAATTCTGATAATGTCAAATATGGTACGGCTTGTTTTCTCATATGTAAATCCACGTCAAGGTCTGCGTGGGACTAATTATTTTGTCTTATTTCCACCGTATATTCAGCCTTATTCACTCGCTGCCCACTTAAAATAATTTTCTTACTAAATAATTTTCTGTTCCCGCTAAATTCAAATCTGTTTTTCAAAATATCACTTTTAAACTGGGTACAGCCGAAAGAGAGAGAGATGACAGATAAAATTATAGGTTGTATGAGTGCCGCTTTATTCTTGTGACTGCTAAAGGGTAAAACTTTAAGCTAATATCACACAGCGCAAAGGATATTTATTTATTCATTTTATTTATTTATTTATTTATTTTTTTCGTTTGCATCTGTGACGCATGCAAAAAGACTCCCATCATCATACTTGCCTGATGTGGGTTTCCTACAGTAAACTGACCATTTTCTAATGCAAGCTGAAGGACAGGACATCCTCACTTTGCTCTCTCATGTTGGTAAAGCCCGCTCTGAGGACCAATATGCAGATGATGCGTGCACAGACTGCGAATAAAAAGCACATGAAGAATGCACTGCTCATGCTTTCAGCTTGTGTAAGTCATCGCGCACAGCCGCAGGAGTGCAGACCTCTACACCAGAGACCACTGTGTGTGTGTGTTTCTGTGTATCTTAATGTGTTTCTCATGTAAATATGTGAGAGAGGCTGATCAACATTTTGTTGGGCATAATCAAATTGATATTGACTGACCCACATGCCCTCTTTCATAAACCTAACCGATAGTGTTTTCAAAAGCAAACTAGAAGACAAAAGTTGTCACGGACATGAGCTTGTACCATGTTGTGTTACAGCTGTTTGGGAGTTAAGTCTTACCTGGTTTCTCAAACCATCCTTTGCCAGACTTGAACCCTGGTTTGCTCAGCTCCACATCCTAAGCCTACCAGCAAACCAGCTAGGCTGGAAAAGCCATTCATATGGAAGTACCATACTAGGTAAGTATCTATATGAGGTGCTGTAAGTACCACCCATAGCATTTGTTTTACACACAAAATCCAGCCATATGTACCAACAAGCACATATTTCTTGATTCTCAAAGGTGTACACCAGGGCACATTTTCTCTATGTCGAGTAAATCATGAAGGAGGTAAGCATAGAGAATACACAAATGCTCTGAAGACAGTAAAATGTTGTGCAGTGTTAGGTTGATGACAAAAAGTAAAACTATTTGCTTTTTCTTTTTGTATTCATCATCACTTGATCACTCTGATTCCCAATATTAGTAAAGAGTGATTTATTTTTGATAATTTTCCAGACAGCAAAAGTAAGAACGTCACTTCAATTTACTTTGCATTTGATGTGACAAATATATCTAAAAGGAAATTTGCCCCACATAAGTGTGTGTGTGGATTTATGTATTTTTAACCTAAATCACTTGCAGTGTAGCTGTATCTGTACAGTGGTTCTGCACTCAATGGCTTTAAGGCCTTCTAACATCAGAGGAAAAAGGATTACCCTCACAGCTCTGACTATAACTAGTTACAACAGTGGTGTCTATACTTTATATTCTGTACATGCAGAAGTTTACAAAAATAGCTGTCCTTTTGGACTTCCACATCTGTTCAAATATGGAAAACGTTCAGCCAATCATACGTAGTGGGCATTTACATTTAAGCGGACAATCTGCCACACCTATTCAAACTGTGTGTTTCAGAGGACAAACATGTTGAGAAAATAGCTTATTAAATCAAATCACTTTTATTGTCACATCATTAGCAGCACGTGTGCGATGCTGAGTGAAAAGCTTAGGAGCTGGCTCCAGACAGTACAACGACAGTATACAACGACAGTGCAAAATCTAGACAGTACAAAATACAACAGCATACTCCCAATATACAACAGCATACTCCCAAAATTAAATCTGAATTATGATTTGTTTAAATCATATTATTCATTCATTTATTTTCTTCCACTTTTCCAGGGCTAGGCCAGTGAAATATCATTATTGGGTAAAGGAATCATTGGTATGTAATGTTTTTAATGATAATAATTACTTGCATAGTTTTATCTACTAATGTTACACTGGGTTACATTTTTTGTGGGTTTCCTTAGTAAATCATAGCAGCAGCAGCAACAACAAAAACTATTATCATTATTATTGGTAGTAGTAGTAGTAGTTTTCTTTTTATGAATAATCATATTTGAGCAGAGAATGAATGAACAAACAATCTAACAAGCAAACACAAGTATGAAAACTAATTATAATGGATGAAAAACTAGACCACTTAATATTTTTATGATTAAAAACAAATTTAACCTGACAATTAGTTACTCTGCTGATATCATGTCTTAGAAAAATAATATTTCTTAGTATTGTGATGAAAAACATATAGTGCAATGGCAATATAATTCTGACTGACAAGCTTTCCTCAATAGCTTTTTCAGTCCAGTAAATGTTCATCTCAAAATATTGCTAACAGAAGTTGTAACCACAGTCATTTTTACCAACTAAAAAGTGTGGTGAACTTTCAGAAAGAAAAAAAAAAAGTTTTGGCAAAGTGTGAAACTTTCTTTTTACATTTGTAGTATTTAAATGATCAATGTGCATATTGTAAGACTGTGCATTAGGTATTTATTCTCCCATAGATGTTTATGTCTCCTTTCCCTCTCTCTTTACTCTCTCTCCCTCTCTCTCTCTCTCTCTCTCTCTCTCTCTCTGTCTCTTTCTCTGTCTGAATCCGTATGGATGGAGGGTTTTATCAGTCAACGACACAACATCTAAATCTCTTTCTTTGGAGCGGAGCGGTTTTCAGGGCTCCAATACAATGCAGCACTGGAGATAGCAAGACTTAATTCTCCCAGGATTGTGCTGTCTCCCAGCAATCACAGGGAAACTGGACTAGAAAATTAACTTGTTAAAAGCTCTAGCCATCACTCTCTGAGTCTGATAGACAAATCCATCCAAATACCAATCACCCTCTGAAATGAGAAAATACAGAGAGAATATGGCAGCGGCCCTCAAAGAAGACTCACGAAAACACACACCGCGCACACAAATCCACTTCAGAAGAACGATCAGATGTGCACACAATGACAGCTTGTCAACAGAGGACTCTGTGAAGTAATTGAAAAATCATATGTAAATATAAACATCCAAACTGGCTTGTATTTTAAACACAGCTAAGATGGCCTTAATCATCAGTATTTATTTTAACTAAAACTTTTCTTTTTCTGTGATGTTTATTTGAAAGCAAAATAATAGTTCTATGAAATGCTGTATTTTGTTTAATATAGAACTTTATTGGTAAAGTTGTGAATCCCCTATCATTTTTATTTACAAAAAAACAAAATCATAATAGTAGATATTAATACTTGCAATAATATTATAATATTAGCTTACATTTAATTATTTTTTTCATACTATTTATAAACAATATACTATATATCCTAACCCAGGCTCATTCTGATTACGTATCCCAATATACATTTCTGGAGAGAGCAAAATGCATTCCAGGAGCTACATTTTCTTTGCAGTTTTTCTTTTTACAAATCCACCAGAGGCCACTGTGTATGCCTTTCATATCTCAAGTTTCTCTAGTGAGTGACATTTGTGCCTGCTAATCTCACGTAAAACCACCAGAGGTCGACTGATTAACTGACTGACCAACTGTCGACTGATTACCTGACTGACCAACTGACCAACCGACCAATTGCCCCCACACTCGCCCTTCCCTAAACCCAACCAAAAGTGTTTTAAAAAGCACCGATTGATCAGTGCCCATCCCCTTCCCTAAACCCAACCGCAGTGTTTTTAAAAACAAACCAGAGAAAGAAGATTGTACCACATTCTCACCCTGTTATTTAGTTGTTTATTTACAACAATGTACATGTCGAGCTACTAGACAAACTGGTAACAGCGGGAAAGCCGGCCTTATGGAGGTAAACGGTCAGCTGATAAGCGAGAAAATGAACAGTGTTGTCACAATCACCAGCGACCTCTAACCACCAGAGGTCGCTGAAAAACATTATCTCTCATTCAAACTACAAATCCGCCAGTTTATGGACTACAACTGCATACATGCACTTTGCCCACACACACCTGCTTCCTCATTTAGACTGATTACACTTGCACCACCTAAGGATTGTCAAAGACTGATTACACACACTATTTAAGCAGCACACTCACTCCGATTGCAGAGTCTTGTTATCTGTATAGTAACACTACAACGCGTTTCCTAGTCTTGTTTTCCTGTGTTTTGACCTTAGCCTTGTTAGCCCGTTTGTCTTAGTCTACCGCGTGCCTCCTGACCTATCGCCTATTACTTCGACTACGATTCTGGACTGCCTCTATGCATTTGTTTGCACCTGTGTTGACCATTGCTTACCTGACCATTGAATAAACCTGCATGTGGATCCAAACCTCAGTTGTTTGTGTCACTTCCCCTGGTTACAGGTGTCATCCTACCCTGAAGTTAAAATGCAGCCAAATGTAAATCTGGCTTCATAATTTGTGATCTCTAAATATGTATATAGGGCTGTTTTCAGAGTGAGCCTATGTTAGTATATTCTGTACTGTATATACACTGTATATAGTATTTGGGACTTCAGTGCTCTTTAGTGTTTGAACTTTCACCTGTGAAAATTAAACCACACTGAACTGAACTAAACTGAACTTCAACTCTGAAATCTGGACTGACACAGTTTCAACTTACTAGAATTTCTATTTTATGCTGCTTTGACGCAAGCTACATTGTAAAAGTGCTGTAAAAATAAAGATGAATTGAATTGATTATCCGCACACAACTCCAGTTGTGTCAGAAATGTTTAAGATTTTTTTGTCAGTTTTTTAATTGTTTAGATTTTTTTAAATGTTTATTTTTCTGTGTATGTGTTTTTGTTCATTCATTCATTCATTCATTTGTTTTTTTTATTTATTTAATGCATTTAGTTATTATTGAATAACTATTTTAGTTTTGATAATAGTTTAAAAATTAAGATTTTATTTTTGTATTTTCATTTTAATATTATTTAAATGGGGTGACACGATGCCTCAGTGTTTAGCATTGTTGCCTCACAGCAAGAAGGTCGCTGGTTTGAGTCCCAGCTTGGCCAGTTGGCGTTTCTGTGTGGAGTTTGCATGTTTTTCCCATGTTTGCGTGGGTTTCTTCTGCGTGCTTTGGTTTCCCCAACATTCCAAAGACATCTAGTACAGTGGTCCCTCGTTTTTCACGAGAGTTACACTCTAAAAATAGCCCACAATCAGTCACATTTATTTATTTATTTATTTATTTATTTATTTACTAAAATTATTATAGATGTTTTAAGGCTTTAAAACCCCTCTTTTTTTCTCAGGTAAACATTTTCACACTTTTCTCTCATTTAAACACTAGCACAACTTCTACATTACTTTAGCATGTCCAGAAGTCCAACTTTTTGTGCAATGTTAGCACCTCTGCCTTTTGGGTGTTACTGCAGGTGCTTTTGGCAGTGCTGAATGTTTCATTGACATTATGGTTTTGTTGAGGAGACAGTCTGCAAACATATAGGTCTTCAGAGTCACACTGCTAGTGATTTTGTAAAGAACCAGTGGAGGCAGGTGCTAAGGCAATGATAGTTAATGGAGAGGGTCTACAGCTGGGAGACAAAAAACAATACTGAGAGAGAGAATTAATGAGATCAGACCTGGCTCGTGACAGATTTTAAGATTTATGTAAATTTGGCAAACTAAACGCATTCTGTACTGTACAGGAGACATCCCAACAGAAGTTGCACTTCGGTTACTTTCGACACAACCTAAATATAAGAAAATATCAAATTCTAATGATGTTACAACATGACGTTGTGTAGACGTTATCAATATGACATCTATTAGAGAATGGATTTTGGTTGCCATACCTAACGAATAAATGTCAGTCTTTGACGTCAATATATTGTTGGTTTAAAATCAACAAAATATCAACATCATTTCACATCATTAGTGGACATCAATATAGCGTTGTCCTTATACGCTAGTGACCGAAATCTAACCTAATTTTAAGTGTAAGTTGTCAGTTTGTAGGGATGGCATGGAGGAGATTGATTGATAATGGTCTGCAGCCAATCAGGACACAGAACACAATACTTTATGCACAATGCGAAACTGTGTAGCCACACAAGGTCAACTGTGTTATGGCAACAGATTATTGTACAGGGGAATTAAATAAACTAAATTGGCTGTAGTGTAAGTGTGTATGTGAGAGTGTATGGGTGTTTCCCAGAACTGGATTGCAGCTGGAAGGGCATCCCCTCTGTGAAACATATTAAAAAAGTTGTCAGTTCATTCCGCTGTGGTGACCCCAATGAATGAACATTATTTAAATTTCAGTTGAAGTTTCAGTACATTAACTGTGTTTTTCTATTTTTATAACTTTATTATTAGTTATTGATTTAATTGTTTAGGGAAAGTTACCAATAATAACCCTGATGCGACCACACACTTTATTAAACATATTAACTGTAAATTACTCTTTAGCTTAATCTTTATAATAAATGTTTTAGTGAGCAAATGGGAGAGAAAACAAAAGACAGAGTGAGAACTGTGGTGGACACTTTCCAAGTTCATTGCGGTGCTAATCCTGCATTGTGCTGCTGAATGGGCATTATCATAAACGTTTGGCAACCCTGTCTTGCTGTACTCTGGCCAGCTGTGGGCCTCTCCAGCTCTCATTGTTCAGGATAACTAGTTGAGTGTGAACCGTATATTGAAAATTCCCCACATCGGATTCATTAAAGTATTGCCTCAACTTTAAGCCCCCTAACTGGAGTCAGGGGTGGGCGAGCGGTTCGGGTCGAGGCCTTCAAACAAAGACATGCTAAGCTGATGTGTTTCTCAAGCCAAAGACAAAAACGTTCAGGTTTCTGGATTCTTTGTGTGTTTCCAAATTTCATTGTTGACTCATAATCCTCACACTGCTTTGATAATAAATCAGGCGTTACATGCAACTGTGATGCAACAGTCTCATTACTTGCAAATAAAATAAAAATAATAATAAACAAATAAATATAACCACGGCAATGCCTTATTGGTTGCCACACAGGTACAGTCAATGTTTTGTCATCTTTATTTGTGATGGGACTGTTGTATGACGGGGTTGCCTGGTGATATGCAAAAATCTGTTCTTTTTTTATTTTTTATTAACACATAAAAATTGTCATATTTTATCCAGAACCTACGAAAAAAAAAGTCATTTATAGTTACTTGATAGTTACTATATGAGCTTATAGTTACTAGTTCTAGTGGTCAATATATTCTTTGCAGATGAGAGGGCGCAGCCATTTGAATCTTTTTGGCTCGAGACCTCCGGTCTCATTCAATACTGTTCATTTTTAGACGTTAAAAACTGCTCGTTTTGCTGTTTGATGTTGCAAGCTGATATTTTCCTATTATATTAATTTACTTGGTCTGTATAGTCATGCAAAAATTTGTTTGTAGAGCAAGTAGTTTGACCGTTTTCTGCTGTTTATTATTCCAAGTCATTTCTCCGATAGGCGACTGAATCGGAAGTTCTCAAACAATCGCGATAAAAGCTTCACTTTCGCATTTTAGAATAAGGTCAATTGGATTGCGACCCCTGGGGTATTTACATTATATTAAAGACACAGCATTAGCTTCAGATGCAGCAGATTCATTTATAATACTAGGTTAAACTTTGTGGCACATTTATAGCACTATCATACATAAAAAAATAAACGAAGAATAAACGAAGAATATACTTGGGTCTATTGGTGTGTGTGTGTGTGTGTGCCATTGCATGCAAGGTTTCTGTATGTATAACCACCTCAGATGATATTGGGGTTCACGAGTCACTGGTATTGTTATTTTGGGGGTCGCAGGCTGAAAAGTTTGGGAACCCCTGCCGTAGATAACATAAATAATGATACTGCTGTTTCTAAATGTCGGATATAGCTATCCAGAAGCCACGGCTTAATGAAATAAGTGTTTGAGCTTCATCTAATATCATTTTGTTGTAAGGTTTGTTCTTGTGTAACTGTGGCTAAGGAGAGCAAAAGGAGGTCAACAATGTTGTAATGTTTCTGCTGGAGAAAAATAGACTTCCAAATGTAATTTCCTATACCCTCTCCCTCAGAGGAATGAGCGAATGCTGTTACATTGGACGGTAACTCCTTTTGTTTTGCTCCAAGTAGGCCAAGATAAAATACCATGAACAAACATGTATGAAAAAAACAACAACACTAGCATTCTCTCTTTATTTATCACTCTCTGTTTCTGCTCCAGTGGAGGCATGTACCCACAATATGAATCCTTTTATCACAATTTAGTGTCTGCTGGGGTGTAATGAAAATTACGATAGTGCACGGCCTAGATGCTCCATTACTTCCAGCCAGTGGGATGGAATCCAAGTAAGACATCTTTTAGGGATGTAAAGGGGGGCTGCGTATTGATTCCAGGGTTAAACCGGTAGGGCTCAAACTAGTTGACCGAGCAGCACGTCTCCATCATCATCCATCCTATCCTGCTGGTCCTGGGGGAGACGAGAGGAAGAAATGAGCGGGAAGAAGGTGGAGGGGAAGGGGACGGAGGAGTAGTTTTTTCACCCTAATCTGTTTACTTTGCAATTTGTGTTTTCAGAGTGCGGCCATTCATTCTGCTTAGCGTGACACATCCCGTGCACGAGATACATCGCCTGGAGGGAGAGTGGGAAGAGAGGGAGAGAAACCATTAGCCTCAGCTGTGATTATTGTGCATTAATGAAAGCTCAGAGACACTCGCGCAAGAGCAGAGGGATGCATGATATTATATTGATCTAGCGTAGCTGGGATTTCCAAATAAATGAGTTCCCCTCCATCAGGGCCGGAGTGGGACTCCTTTTCAGCCCTGGAGTTTCAAGCCTCAGACCGGCCCACCTCAGTTCACGACTGACTATATTAAAATAAGGTCATTTACAATTCAGTTTCTAATTACACTATTACGTCTTTTTTGAGAAAACAGCTGCTTTAGAACTTCAAATATTCAACAACCCTAACAGTATTATATGTCTTAACAATAAAAATGAAAAAAATAAATAAATACTCAGACGGGGATCAAACCCGGATCCGCAGTGTTGCAACCTAACGTGCTAACCACTGAACCACAACAGCTGTGTAGCAAAAGGTGCCTCGTCTAAGTTATATCATCATTAACCAAGCTGCGAGAAAATAAAAGAGCAGAGCTGCGGTAAAATAATCAATAAGGAGACTGTGGTCAAATTAAAAAAAATTATTAATTTAAAAAGTGTGACTGCTGAGAGCAACAGATACTGGAGCTAGGGACATCGGCCCTCGCAACCAAAAAACAGACCGGCCCACCGGGAATTCTCCCGGTCCTCCCGATTAGCCAATCCGGGCCTGCCCTCCATACAGTAGCGTACCGTCTTCTTGACACTCTTAAGAACTAACTAAGCCTCGCATTGACTGTTTTCCCTAGAGGGAATCATTGATCATCGCACTGCTCTCTCTTGTTGCGGTGTTAGTTGGCTGCTGACAAAATGCATGTTAAGAGCCGATGCACAAATGGAATATATCTGTGTTCTTATATTCCCCTGGTTTCTATTAAAACCCTGGAAGCGGCGTTCTCAGGGTTCACTGGGATTTCAGTTTGTAACTATGCTGTTACCACCCTGCTTCAGTGATAATGGCCATACCCTTGAGCCAGAAATGGTAAATCTTTGTTTCAAGCAGAAGCGTTGTGCTGTCCATTTACACCAGAATGCATGCTCAGATTGCAGTTGTTTCAGAAAATATTTATTTGTTCTCTTAAAGGAGGGATGTTTGGGCAGTTTTAAGATATTATATTCCGGTAGGTACTAATACTGAATTCAAGCCATCATTGCTGTAAATTATTGTGCTTACAGTATTGATATTCTTTAGTTACACTGCATTGCTCAACTGTAAAGGGCACCAATTTGACCCCTTTTTCAAGATTTAAGATGCATATGTTGTGTCTTCAGAATGTGTCTGTAAAATTTGACCTCAAAACACCCATCAGATCATAATAATGCCTTTCAGAATATTGGATTTTTAGAATATTGGACACAATGTAGCTGTTTTTGTTGCCTGTGCCTTTAATGCTGGTTCTCCCCACCCACTGTTCTTACGTGCCTGTCAGAGTGTGCCTCCATCTCCTCAATCTAAGGTCAACTGCACAGTGACAGACATGAAGCAGATCTCACATAACGCTTGTGAGAAATACTACAGTAAGAACTTTCCCATTGATTATTTGATTTATTTGTTGCGTAATTAATTCAAGTCTTTCAGCAATGAGTTGCACACAATGTTGTTACAAAGTCCACGCATGCACAGACACACACAGTGCGCTCATTTAACTTTGCACTGTTTTTGCACGGCAAATGTATGACAGGATACACGTTAATATCCACTGCTGTATGGATATCCAGACATTATGTTAATGTACAAAACAAACCTGATTTAACATCCACAAACCGGGGCTGAAGCGTCTTCTTTTATAACTGTACCTGACAAGCGGCTGTGGTGATAAAGACGGTAAAATCGCTGTAAATCATTACTATCATGCATCGTTTTGAAAACCTTTTAAACTTGTACAACTCATTCTTGATCACATTTGATGATGATTGATGATCACAGAGAGCTGAACAGATCCCAGTTGCTTTGCGCACGTCCTGTCTTGTTGATTTGATTATACGCGTTACTACAGAGACATGTTAATACGCTGCTGTTAATCAATTTGGTGGGTGGGAAAACCACACTCCTACCTCACGTTGTGGTGGGCCTGAAAATAGGAGGGATTTGGATCCTATTTTAATGTCAAAAAAAAAGCAGTGCAATATGACAGTGGATACACTATACCTACACACAGTTCTGCACAAACAGCTTACAAAAGATTATTTCCATCATAGGAGCCCTTTAAAGAGATAGTTCACCCAACTATGAAAAGTATCCTATTTACTATACATCATGTGATTTTGAACCTTTTTGTGTTTTTTTCTTCTGTTATACACAAACGTAGACATTGATGTCCATAGTAGGACAAAATATACTAAAGACAATAGGTTTCATCCACCAGTATTCTGCAAAATATATTCTTTTATGTTCAACTCAAATAGGTTTTGAAAAATCGGAGGATTAGTATATGGAGACAGAATTTTCATCTTTGGGTAAACTATCCCTTTAAGCCTTGCCATGTGACCGATAAATCAGCCATTCATTTTTAATTGGAAAAAAAGGTTATTGGGGTTAGCCTCATAGGCTAAATGGTTTATGATCATATTAAAACAATTATTTTTGCTGCAATAGTGCTCTGAGTGAAAGCTCAACATGATCACTACCGCCAAGTGTGACGCCACCGCAAGACAAAATTATTATTAAACTGTTTTTATGTGTAACAGCAGTTTACGACAATGCCGCCATGGGGCACATAGTGATGGGGTAACAGTATATCAGCACCTATTATGTTTGTGATGATAAGCCTTTAAAGAGCATTTTTTCTTTAACCTTATTAAATGTATGCTTCATTTTTCATTTAAAATTTTTAAGTATCATAAAAATGTTATTTATTTTAATGAAAAACCATTTGGTTTAAACCAAGCTCTAAGTAAGCGTGAATAATGCATACAATCATTCTATTAGCTTAGTGTTTTAAAAATTAGCAATTTCATACAATTGCAAATATACTTTTAAAAATATGGAAGTAAACTGCCAGTAGCTGGTGGAAAGGGAATGTTTTACTGAGTCACTAGCTATGTTTCCATCTAAAAATGCAAATTAGCTTCATGCGCAAAACTAAAATATCACATTAAAGAGGTATAATAAAGCAGCGTTTCCATCCAACGAGTCCAAAAAAAAAAAAACGAAATCGTCCCTTACTGAATAACTGGCGCCAAATATCAATATAAGTTGTTAGTTGTTATCAGTAACAATGGAATTTGCTGTGATGGTACTGTAGAAGCTGTGTTTATCTTTTCTATATTCAATAAATGACTTGCGCCTCAGAAGACAATTCACAACATGCAATGAACACGTGATGGCGTTCGAAGGCGTCAAAAGCAGAACGCAGACGCTCTTGACAGTTCTGGAGGTAATTATTAATTATTGTAATAACACTAATACTGAAATGGTCAAGGCATTTTAGAATGACCAAAGCACATTTCAGAGGTTTTACAATGTGCTCAGCCTGCTAGTTTGTCCATTTACACACATTTTTATCATCACATGAACTCTTGTAACAAAATCACATGACCTTTTTTTTTTAATGCACATACTGAATTTTTTTTTTATTAAAAGGGTTTCCATTGTAGTTTATGCAAATATTTTCTTATTGAATAAAAAGTTTATCCTACTCAGTTATGACCATATGTTTTTTATGTACATTTTCAAAATAATGTGCATCTTGGCGTTTCCATCACTAATTTTTTTTGTTATGCACATATCCAAAATGCGCATAAAAGAGGTGGATGGAAAGTAGCTACAGAATCACTGACTTACCTGTTTCAGCTTATTCATTCAAAAAAGCTGAATCATAAAGCAACCAAAATACAGAGTTATTGAAAACAATCAGCAATGGAAATATTGTCTCAAATTTAAAATAAAAGTTACGTAATTGTAATAACAAGATCACAATTTCATTGGTGCTGATATTTGAAGACCACATCACTGCAAAATATAAAAATAATAAATAAAAAATCTAATTAACGTCTTAAATTGTCATTTTTAATACAAAACAAAATATGTAATACATTTAGTGCAATCTACGTTCTAAATAATCGCATACGTGTGTATATAATATGTGTTATTTCTAACGTCTCAGTAATTTCAGTAGGAATGACACAGGATGATTTTTTTATTTGTTTGTTTATTTATTGTTTATTTTTAGATCATAGGACTGGCATTTTGTGTTTGCTTCCAACAAAAAAGAAAGGAAATTATTTTTGAAAAGGCCTTTATTTTCTACCGAGGCCCTTTTAACGAGCTTTCTAAATTTAGATGTAAGGCTTCTGTCCTGGTCATTTCACTGATGTAGTTGTAAGAAGCTTCTGCCTTTTCCTGTCAACCTGAAAGTGACTTTTAGTATGCAGAATCACCGTGTACCAGTTTAGTGAAGACGTGCAGCAGAATTTTAATCAATTAATCTCCCAAACAGGGGATCACATATAGCACAGGCGCTGCTAAGAATGAGAGGAAGACAGAAATTAGACTGAGGGCAAAAACAAGCCTGCTTATTATCATGCACAGGTACAATTACAGTATGCAGAGCCACTGTCTGTCTTCGACATTTACACTCGTACACACAACACCTGTGCAATATTATTATATCTACAGTATATATTTTTTGATCCCAACTCCAACATGTCTTTGACAAGCCTGACGGTGATGTAAGGGGATGTGTGTTATCTGCTGACTTGTCGAGAATTCATAAATTTTTGAAAACAGATGAAAGTGAAGCGAGTTTAAGCCCTGGGGAGAACTGATGTCTCTAAGTGGATTCAAGGGTGTAGAAAACGTGAGAGCCTGGCAAGTTTGTCTAAAATGTGTGAACATTTTGGTTAGAGTGTGTTGCTTTGTGTACAAGGTATAGATATATTTGTCCTAGGTGTGTGTGTGTGTGTGTGTGTGTGTGTGTGTGTGTGTGTGTGTTAAAAATATTGTAGAGGTAAGTCCCTTTTTTACTGATCTCTGTAGTGGTCTCGTTTTTATTCATTGGTTGTAGAGATGCACAATTGCATTTTTTGTTTAAATTAGAGAATTATGATTCTCTACAAATCTGAATAAATAATATATTTTACAAAAACCTCATCAGAAACCAATCAGAATCTCATCTTCCATTCCCATAAGAGTCAGTTGTGTGGGACTTTATAGGTGAAAAAACTGAAGACGAGTTCTGCCTCTTTACTTTCTCTTTACTTTTACTCCTTTACTTTAGTGCATGAGGAAAGGGTGTTGTACACACTCAACTGAAGACATCCATTAGCCTACATATTTTATTTTGTTTGTTAAGCGCAAAGATTTGTTTTAAAACTGTTTCAAAATTCAGTTTTACTTTCCAGCAAATAAATAAATGAATAATAACGAAGTGTAGTCAAAAACTAGTTATATCCAAACACGCGTCCTATTGGTATTCCCAAAATGGTGATGCATACTTCTCAAAATCGCGACAGGTGTACAAATCTAAACTTAAAACTAATATAAATATACATTTAAAAAATAATACTGCTATTAATAATAACTTTATCCAAATTCAAATTGTCATTAATAAACTGAAAAAAGCCCCCGACATAAAGAAGGCATGGAAGCAGTGACAATTTTTTTTCATATGTATGGATATTTTTGTATTGCTCTACATCTTGTGTGTATTAAGTGATGTGTAATCATTTGGACCTTCGTAGGCATATAACTAACGCTGCGCTGGACCTTAAACCAGATTTCAGTTGGTCAATGACACAGCCTATTTCAGTTCCTAAAAATAGCAACGCGCCAACAAGGCGCCTTAACACACCTCCTTTATAGACCGGAACACCCATGAGTCCATAAAGTGGCGCAAATAGATTTGCTATTTAAACAATGTGGCGCAGGCGTGAAACTTAGTGTTGCGCTTTTTGTGCCTTATTTTGCCTCTTGTGCTTTATTGTGCCGGGTATAAGGCCCTTAGATAGCACTGTCACCTTACAGCAATCAAGTGGCTGATTTGCCAACATGTGGTAGAGGAGAATTGAGTGAAACTAAATTAGCTGTAGTGGACGAGTGTGTGTGTGTACAGTATGTGTGAGAATGAGAGAGTGTATGGGTGTTTCCCACTACTGTGTTGCAGCTTAAAAAAGGTAATCTGCCACATAAAAAAAAGAATTACAGAGTAATTGTTGGTTCATTTGGCTGTGGAGACTCCTAATAAATAAGGGATTAAGCCAAAGGATAATGAGTGAGTGACTATCCACCTTATATTTCCAGCGAGATAATATCAAATCTTTGCGTAACCATGATCATATTTTAGGCAAGACAGTGCAGTTTTACTGTAACCAGCTCAGTATTATGCACTTTGTGTATTGAGGGACTGTTTAATTATGGTTGCATGTATTGTTTGCAATTAAAAATACAGTGAGACTGAGAAAAAAATATTTGCTTTATTTTTGTTGTTTATACTTCAGTTAGAAGGTCATGCACAACTTCAATCACAACTTGCAGAAGCTCATACTTCTTGCACAGTTCTAAGGTCTGAAGAGACGCAGGTCTGAAATAATACATGAGAGGCCTGTCAGTTGAGCTTTTGGCAGAAACTCATCCAGTGCCTGCACATTGTTCTGTCTTTTAATGCGTCTAATAATTCATACTCAGAAAGAAGTGCTGAAATTACTTGCATAACTACATGGTTAGGTTGTATTTTATGACTTTCAGTCAAGTAAAAGTCAATTGTTTGCATAGTAATTGTTACTGCAGATTTATTTAAATATAAAATGTCATAAATATAATGTTTAGATCTCATACATGATAATAATTTGTGTCTCTGAGCAACAATGGAAACTTTACCCCAAATCGTAATCTCTCAATTCTCAAGTAAAAATAAAACATCATAAAGATGTTCCAAATAATGTTACAATTATTTAAAATCTATTGTCATTATTATTACTATTAATAAACTTCTCATGAAATTAAATATAGCGCCCCTATTTAATCAAGGTTATTGCATCTTGAGCCTAATTTTTACTTCTGCATTGGGTGATTGCCATAGTCCACTGCACAAATCTTGCTCATTGCTGACACCATTATAAACATTTATTTTTCTTTGTTCTGTCTTTGCTGACAATAACAGTTCTGAGATGAGTTCTATGTTCCACTGTGTCAAGTTTCTTTGTGTTTGAGCCGGACATCCTTATGATAGTATTGTATAAGTAGCTCAAACTCCCACTCATTCAAAGAAGCAAGAATATGCAAAAAAGCAACAACTCTAACGATAAAGTAAACACAAAACAAAAGTATCTATCTGAAATGTTTCCGCAAGATTCGACATTTGATGAAATGTTCGTGCCACCAGCTTTGCTCCACTTTACTGTCAGCCCTACCAATCACACATCTTGCACTTTTTGTCGCCGGGATCTGTAGTTACATTTTTGATAGGTGCATATCAGGGTATGGGTATCTTGACTGTGTGAAGGCTACACCGGACATACTATCTGTACTCAATGCAAAAGTATACATTGGCCTTTATAGTCATGTCACATCTAGTGTGGAGACACAAGCTATCGTATTTGTCCCTGGAATCCTGTAGCATCGCATCTGGACACAGTAAAAGTCAACAAAAAATGTTCCACTGTGCCCAAGCTCTCCCTCATTTATAATTGAGATTCATAAACATTATATAAGACATCTGTGTTTACACCTGTTATAAATCCAGTGGAAACTTTGTCTGAACTTTTCTGCCCTCAGAAGTAGACTTGTACTCAATTATTAGTGAACAGGACCCACTGTGTTTTCATATTATACAAGAGCCCCAGGTTTTCGCCCACTAATTCCTGTGCTTGTGCTTTTTTTTACTGTCTTCCTTTCATACACAAATACATTCCAGATTGCATCACTTTTTGTTTACGCCTTGTTTCTATAAACTCAAAGACTTCTTGGGAGTAACCTTTCAAATCATTTGCCTTCAGATTCACTATCACTTGAAACAGTTCTTTTATAAATTATTTCAAACATCTATACAGATGTTTGTCCATTCAGCTGCAATGTTGCAAACCTCCACCAATGTATTTCATTGCTGGAAAAGGGAAATGTTGACTGAACGCATTGAAGGAAATCTACTGTAGTGCCAACACACAGAGTTCAGAGGGTGATTGGAAAAAAAAAATTGCATGAATTTTGGCGTGAGCAAAATTCTTTCTGCTTTCAGCTTGGCCCCAGGCACAAACATCAACATGAAGAAATGTAGGCGCTTTCTTTCACACAGAAGCTGTGATCTTTCATCTAAAAGCACTTTGAATGTTATGGGATTGGACTTCTGAAATACTAAACAAGTTACTACTGTATATATCACGATCACCAGCAATCTAGCCCTTGTAGATCACTGGAAACACTATCACCCAAACTACAATTGTTTCACTGAACTGCACTACATTTCCCATCAGTCACCTCACTCACACACCAGTTGTGGATCACCCAGCTGTGCAAATGTAATCAGGGAAGCTCATCATGGACTGATATACTTGACTATTTATACACTATATAGGGCTGTGCAATAAATTGAAAATCCGGTTTCGATTTTCGATTTTGGCTTCTAAAGATTATGAAAAACCATTAATCGAGATAAACGATTATTCAATCATATACCGCCCCCTTTTTAGTTGTACACATTTGTTGTTCTACAAAGCTCAGTTCCACATGAAAATGATTAAAAGCATGTGCTGTAATTTAATGTTTGCGACATGGGATGTGCAGGTGTGTGTGCGGGTCGAGCTTAGCCTCGGACAGGCTCGGAGACGAGCAGAGCACACACATCTAACGCCATCTTAATGTGAGCGCTTTAATGGTCAAATGCATGCACATTTTTGTCAGAGCACGGTGTTTAGTGAATATTCATATTAACCCTCATTTGTGTAATAAACAAACGAGTTGAGAAACATAAGACGTGAAGAAGAAACCATATCAGAGCTGCACTATTCTTAAAGTGACAGCGCAATAGTCCTGCTGCCGCCTGTTTTTATTATTAATCAAACAACAAATGGAGAAAATTCCTCACTGCTTTGATTGAAGGACTTTTGTAGCTATTTTTTTTCTTATTTTTTTCTTTATTTTTTTAAGCAGTGAAGATGCTTAAAGCACAGTTTAAACAACAGATTTAATAACTCATTTCTAATAACTAATTTATTTTATCTTTGCTATGATGACAGTACATAATATTTTACTAGATATTTTTCAAGATACTTGTATTCAGCTTAAAGTGACATTCAAATTCCCAAAAGGGCGAATAATTTTGACTTGAGCTGATAATCGTTTTGAATAATCTTGATTACAATTATGACCAAAATAATCATGATTATGATTTTTCCCATAATCGAGGAGCACAAAACACACTTGCACACACACACGCACACACACACACACACACACACACACACACACACACACACGTTTGTTTTTGTGAAAAGTTGGGACATTACATAGGTTTCCATTCATTTTATACTGTCCAAACCGTATATTGTATTGCCCTTTTATTTTCCTCATGATACTGTATGTCTCTGTTTTGACCATTGCCTACATGATTCTCTGTTAATAAACTGCATTTTGACCCACAAAATGATGTACCCTGACTTACATGTTACAGAATATGAGAAACTGTAGAATTTCCACAGAGCACTATAGTTTGCATGGCATAAAGTTGTGGGAAAACCAATTGAAAATGTATACCTGAAAATGAAAATCTCAACATTAATTAGATATGCTCATTTTAATTAATTTTGCCAACCAACAACTGCCGCTTGTTATCCTAAAATTAACAGGTAAATGGTCAGATTAATTATTGTTTAAGAAAAACTAAATAAACTAAATAAAAAGAATAAAATAAATAGTTCTGCCCTAGGCATTTTTTATTTAAATTACAAACTTAGATTACAAAACAAAAACACTGGCTGAATCCTTTTTAAGAACCAGCAAAGGCTGTTTTTTCATCATATGTTTTTTTTTTTTCTTCAGTCAAATAAAAATAGTAGACTACCTCAAATCAGTTGCTCCGTGAAAAATATGCAATTAATTAATGCTCTGCTGATATTCTTAGATTGTAAACCTCTGTCAACAATGGAATAAAAGTCATTAGTTTGAAGATTATGTCTTGAACATCTGGTTTTACCTTAGAGCTTGTGTGCTTTCACTTCCTCTCTCACTCGCGGTTCATGTTCACAAGTTGTGCGTGATGAAAGACAGTATCAATGCTCATATGTTGAGTTTTTGTAAAGTATAGGCTACTATAGCATATAGCATTTATTTATTTATTTTTTATTTATTTTTTTACACATGACATATTAATTTGCATACATATTTTTTAAGCTATAAAATGAAAGGGACAGTTTGGTGCGGAGTTCTTATTATGGAAAAATCAAGAAAATCTTTGGATTTGTTTGATTCGTAGATTATGTTGGCTATTTTAAAAATTAATATTTTGTAAGTACTGTTAATAAATGTAATTATCCTAACGGAAAAATAGTTGGTTTGTTGGTTCTTCACTAAATCATCACAACTGTTGCCTATTTGTTGTGTCTATGAACGGTGCCAAAGCGTGCTCTGATGGAGAGAAAATCCTGACACTACAAGTTGTGGCCGGCTTGCTTCCGAAGTAGCGCACATTTCAGGAAGTTTTGTTTTGCGGCTTCTTTCTCCAATTGTGCAAATAAACAAAAGTGTTTATAACGCGGATCCAGGACAGAGCTAATCAGCATCAGCGCTGGTTTGGCATCAACTTGTCTGTATCAAACTGTGACCAGCAATATTCTTCTTTCATTTTGCTATTTTGGCAAAATATGTCTAGTAAGCACCTGTTGTTGCACGTGTTATCATCCCGTGAGTTAACAAATATGTGTTGCACATTTATGCAGCAATAAAAACGAATAATAATAATAATATTTTTTATTCGTTTAAAAACTGATGCCATCGGTTAAAAACGCACTCTTTTGGTTAAAGATGGATTGGTTATTATGAGCAGCCCTAGTGTTAATAAATGCATGTTTTCAGGTATCATATTACACTGAAATTCTCAGATTTAAAGAAACGTCTTTTTCACTCTGCATCTACAAGAAAGAATGTATGAGGACTATAGCGGTAAAGGAATGATGGACGTGGAGCACTTCCAGTGGGCCATGTTCATGCATAAATATTTTACCCCTTCATGCCAAGTTTGATTGTATGCGTAACACAAGTTTACTTTCCATAACAAAACCATTCAATTCATGCATGTGATTTCCTGAGATAGCACCAGCATACATAAAGAGGAATAACGAGCTGAGTATCACAACATCAGTGTTCAGTGACACAAGGATGTTACGTAATTGTGTGTTCTGTACTTTTCTTGTTCTCACTTTCATTACTGTTTGCAGCAATTGTAATGTTGTGTGAATCTGAAAAAAGGTTGCTCATTTTGTATTGTAAAAAGAAAAAAAATAACAAGTCTATTTTAAATTGTGGCCAAAGTGGTTGAAGGTCGCTCTTCGCTTACAAAACATGTGCTACGAGTCTAATTTTAATTGCTTCCACTGGTGGTGCAGCAAAACCTTCTGACAAGTTTTAAAGTAACCTCATGGTACCTCAGGCTCTCAAACACAATTTGTTGATTTTTGCCACAGTGCTTATTCTTTCAAGAGCTGCGTTACATAAATCATGGAGTGGATATATAATGCATGAGCGAATATATGAGCTATGAGATATTTATATCACAGAGGACATAATGCTTTGGTTCCCCACATTAATATATCCAGAGAGGCTTTATAGTCACAAATTAATGTTTAGAAACAAGACAATTATTGGATGAGTTCAGAGGTTTAATTCTGTAGATAAATTTTCCATTTCCTCTTTTTTTTTCCAACAGTTTGTCTCACATAATAATAATCAACCAGCACCATGAAAGAATTTATTTCATAATATGAATATTTCACTGGCCCAGTATTTGCTAATTCTGTTCTGTTCTGCATTGCTCTCAATAATACCTATAAAAAACATTAGTTGGATGATTATTAGCTTTTCTCATTATCTTTGTATTTAATAAAAAGAAAATATGGATGCGTGTGAAATTTTCCATCATCAAGTGCTGCAGACGAAGATTGTAACTGGACAGTTCAAACGACTGGATTGCTCAAATTAGGCTCAGCACTAATTTTGGGATGTTTGCACAAGTACCTGATTTGCATAATTCCTTTAGTAAATCCAATTCCAAAGCAAACAGGCGGCTTGTGCAAATAAATGACACAGTCTGTGCCTGTCGGTGATATTACTCAGCCTCTTAATAGCTTTGATTCGATTAGCTGGCATTAACCTTGCAACCTTTGGCTAATTCCATTATCAAATTGCCTTGAAAGTACATTTTCTTTCAACTTGTTATACCTAGAGAAGCATTATTATTATTATTATTATTATTATTATTATTATTATTATATTTATTATTTTATTGTTGTAATCTTATTATTGTTGTTGTTGTTGTTGTTGTTGTTGTTGTTGTTGTTGTTGTTGTTGTTATTATTATTATTATTATTGTTATTGTTATTATTTTATTGTTATCATCTTTATTATTATTATTATTATTATTATTATTATTATTATTATTATTATCATCATTGTCATCTTTGTCATCATCATCATCATCATCATCATCATTATTATTATTATTATTATTATTATTATTATTATTATTATTATTATTATTATTATTATTATTAATGTTATTATTACTATTATTATTATCATCATTGTTATTAATAATAATAATAATAATAATAATAATGACAAATCAGCTGAAGTTTGTTAATTAGGCCTACAGGGGAACCACCTTGTAACGCATAACAATAGTCTAAGTCTTGAATTTGAGTGCATAAACATTACCACATTAGACATTGATTGCATATGTTGAAGCTTGGCAACATTTTTAGGATACAAAATGCAGTTTTACTGATGTTTGAAATCTGGCCTTCAAACGACAGGTTGCTATCAAAAATCACCCCTAAATTTGAAGACTGAACTAAGAATGCATCAAGGGTTAGACTGTGTTCTAGTTTTTTGCATGTGAGGTTTTTCTGTCCGATAAGCAAGACCTAAGTTTTTCTGACTTTAGTAATAAGCTTTTAGTCATCCAATTTTTAATTTTAAATATACAATCTGTTAATTCCGTACAACTTATCAGGTTGAGAGGAGATATAAAGCTGTGTATCTTCAGTATAACAGTGGAAGCTAACTAACTAGCATATAAAGTGTGAAAAGTAAGGGACTAACAACTGAGCCTTGTGGTACCCTATAGTTTGCTTTTGATTAGTATGATGCCTTTTCATTTACTGATACAAATTGATAATGCCAGTCCTGTAATATCAACATAATTTTCAAGCCTATCAAGGAGAATATTATAAGAATATTATAAGAACAGTTTGAATATTATGAGAAAAGTATTCAATGCTGAAAACTGGTCAACTCTGAAAATTGGACTGACACAGTTTCAGTTTACTAGCTCTATAAGCTTCTTTGACACAGTCTACATCAGGGGTCACCAATCTCGGTCTTGGAGGGCCGGTGTCCCTGCAGGGTTTAGCTCCAACTTGCCTCAACACACCTGCCTGGATGTTTCAAGTATACCTAGTAAGACCTTGATTAGCTTGTTCAGGTGTGTTTGATTGGGGTTGGAGATAAAATATGCAGGACACCGGCCCTCCAGGAACAAGTTTGGTGACCATTGGTCTACATTGTAAAAGCACTATAGAAATAAAGATTCATTGAAATAATTTTTTTAACAGGATGTAATTTATATTTTACAGTCAGTGTCCTAAGAATGTGATTTTGAAATTTCAGTTACATTTCTTACAGGGCATTTGTTATTCCCTATTGTAAATGCTCATTGGAAACAGGCCTTGTTTGTTTGTGTGTCTTTAAATGCAAATAAGCTGCCTTGGCTGTGTCTTTGCTTGTCAGTTTAAACTGCCTGGTTTTCTGAGCACCGACTCAAACCATGTACACAGAAAATTAAATTGTGTGTCAGCTGTCTAATAAAAAGTTCTGCCAAATGCACAGAAGACCATAGCTGCCATTATGTTGGTTATGTCTGATAATGTAAACAGTTAGGAATGACATTGCATGTCTATCTAGATCTGTGAAGCAGAATTTCTTGCACAAAAATGTAACTTAACCAGGCCGTAGCCCCTTTAGTGGCAGTTATTCAAATTCCCAGGTAGAAAACTTTTTTTTATAAAATAAAATAAATATATAAACAAATGAATATCAATAATAGTAATAATAATAATAATAATATTGATTGATTGATTGATTGATTGATTGATTAATAAATAAATAAATAAATAAATAAATAAATAAATAAATAAATAAATAAATAAACAAATAAATGAATGAATAAATTAATAAATAATTCAGTCGGATTGGAATCTATAGCTGTTACATCCTTCGTGTGCAATATGAATCAGATGGTCAGTGTACAGACACAGACATAAAAGATTAAAAGGACATAAAAGGAATGATAAATGCTTGTTTAGTAAGACGTATTCACTGTCTTCTTTCTTACTTTTCCTTACCCGCCTGTACTGTGTTCTTTTTCTCAGCTTTAATATTTTAACAGGCTTGGCATTCTGATACCACATCCCTTTTAATAATTCTTTAAACAGAACGAGTTGCAGGGAAGCCATGAGAGCGTGTGCTGTTTGCTCTGTTCTACAAGAGCCAAGGCTGACTGCTGCTGCTCATTAGAGTCCCAACACAGGTTCCTGTGAGTGGCTCTGTCACTTAAATGTTCCCACTACATCTTCAGAAAAAACACATTTTAAATATACATCCTGAAGTAAAACTGGTTTACGATGCTAGATTTTTTAGTGCCAATATCAATATCAGGGAGTAAAAAAGTAAAAATATTGTTATATCACAATTTATATATATATATATATATATATATATATATATATATATTTATACAACAGTTCTGTCTGGTTCTCAAATCTGATTGGCTGATAGCCGTGCGATATTCTGCAATATCAGAACTCCTACAGCCTCTTTACTCTTTGCGTATTACTCCACCCACACACAGCCAGCAAAAAGCAGACACTACAGATCTAAAGTTTAAAAGATGCACGCTCAACTGTTTAACTGTCAGCTTATGATTTGAATCCGGAAGAAAATAGTTCCTCATACAAAAGGGTTTTTGAGACTCTTCATGTTTGATTTTGTTTTTATATACACAACTATGCCGTCAAACTGTTGTATAAACGCAATATCACACACGTAGTAGTGCGATATGGCTGTATATCAGCACTGGTGGGGACACTAAGGCACTCGGCCTGCGGCCTTGTGCCAACGCACGCCTCCCACCAGTGCCGATATAAAGCCATATCGCACTGCTACTTGTGTGATATAGCTCATATATATATATATATATATATATATATATATATATATATATATATATATATATATATATATATATATATGTTATGTCATGTTATCATACATATATGTTAAGTTATGTTATCATACATATAAGTTATGTTTACACGTGTAATGTTTTTCCTTAAAATCTAAATACATAATGACACTCTATCAAACATATTTACAATGGTAAGGAATATACTTACAGAGTTATTAATGTACAGCAATATCACACAAAAAAGGACGGACATTGAAGGAATAAACAATGTGAGGAAAGCTCCATTACAGTGCATTGGGCAAGTCTCAAGTTCCACTCACGCATATGCGAGGCAGACAGTTCTGTACAATTACGTAACCTATTGACCTAAAGATATCGGCCTAACTTTGATATTTGAACGATAACAATATCATTAAAAATAGCATTTATCGGTCAATAATGAAATGGCCGCCGATATGTTGTGCATCCCTAATGATATATAAACTTGAAAAAATGAACATATCTGCACTAAGAGGGGCGATATGCGGTGGATTTGGCTATTACTTTTTGCCTCATACATCATCTGAGTAATGAACTACAGTATGTGCATGACAGACAAACTATAGTCATAATTTATAATTTATAATATATTTATAAGTGCAAATAGTCTCCGTAAGCGATAGGTACAAAGCACTATTATGTATTGCTGTATTTATTAATTGATGGTGGAAGATCTGTGTAAAGTCTGCTCATATTAATACATTGGCAACAAGTTTAATATCGGCCGATAAAATTGATAAAACGATATAACATTCAGGCTCTAGATTTATGTTAGAGAGTGTGTTTGTGTTTGTGTCAACTTCTTATAGCTGCTGGTCTTGTAGTCAGTAGCTTCTGCTTCTTCTAGCTTCTCAGCTTAGCTCAAATTTGTTTAATTCTCCATCTTTTAAAGCCATTTTTTTCAAGGAAGATAATTAGACTTTAGAAAAGTGATCAGTTTGGAACTTAATATTGCTGGCTAAGCTTTCAATTCCATTTTCATCAGAAATCAATTATGGGATTCTTCTCCCTGTTCCAGAAAATGGCTTTCATTACAACTTAGCTCTAATATGTTTCTTTTTTACTTCATCGTTGTTGCTTCTAAGCTTTGGAGCATACTGATTTGCAATTGATTGCAGGTCAGATTAAAAGGTGCTTGAGGTGTGTTTGCTTTAATAGTTAGGGGCTCAGAATTCAATAAATGGGGGCTTTCACAGTTTTGTAAGTTGATGAAAAAAAAGTCTGCATTTCTAGAAGATCTTTACTAATTTGTGGAACGAGACCCCTTTAAGCATTTATCTGAGATGGACCATAATGTCACGACTTGAGAAGAAGATGGTCATGCCACAGTGTTTTTGCCAGAGTATAAATATAAAAAAAAGAATTATTTTTATTTTTTTTAAGAATTCTTTTTTTTTTTTTTAATTAAATGAACTTTTCTAGTTATCTCAGTTAGTTCAGTGCTTCTTGATTCCAGTCCTCAGGCCCCCCTGCCCTGCAGATTTTGCATGTATGTCTTACCGAACACACCTGATTCAGATCAGCTCGTTAACAGAGATATCCATGAACTGATCCTTGTGTTTCAAATAAGAGAGACATACAAAATGTCTAGGGTATGGGGGCCTAAGGACTGGAATTGAGAAGCACTGACTTTCATCAATTAAACTGACTAAAAATATTCATCTAAAATGTGTATAAGTTACAAAAAAATACTGAAACATGATGAACATATTAAAAAAAGTTAAAGCAACATAAAATATTTGCTGTGGTGACTTTTTGTCATCATTTTCTATTTACAGTCCAAAGCAGATGGATGTCATAACTTTTCTAGTGAAATGTTAAACCAATCAAAAGGGGAACATCCCAAAAGGCCAGATCAGATGTTCTTGAAATGCCTGTTTTACATTCATGTAGTGGTGCCATGGTGCATTAGTGTTTAGCACTGCCACCTCAACAAGAAGGTTGCTGGTTTGAGTCCTGGCTGTGCCAGTTGGCATTTCTGTGCGGAGTTTGCATGTTCTTCCTATGTTGGCATGGGTTTCCTCCTGGTGCTCGGCTTTCACAGTCCAAAGACATGAGCTACAGGTAAATGTGAATAAACTAAATTGTCCATAGTGTGCGAGTCTGTGTGTGAATGCCTGTGTATGGATGTTTCCCAATACTGGGTTGCTGGAAGGGCAGCTGCTGTGTTAGATATATGCTGAAATAGTTGGCGATTCATTGCACTGTGGCAACCTCTGAGCCCATGGAAAATAAATAATATGCAAAATTATTATGATTTTTTTTCTTTTTTTTCTATTGAATGGGTCAAAAAATCAGTGGCATTTTGTATAAATGCAAGGTACAGTATATAGTGCAAGGATTTTTGTGATCCATGGGAAATATTTTCCAGATATTATTGAACTCAGAATATCCAATCAAAGCACACTTTAGACAATCCTGATCACCTTTCATTTTTAGATGAACATTGTTAACACTAAGATCAATAAATAATAAAACCATCAATAACAATCTTGAACATGGGGCTACGGTTAAGCATGTTTTACAGCAAAATCCTCAACTATGGCTTTGGATGAAGTAGAGAATACCTAGTGAGGAATTTGAAATAATGGAATTTTTTGGGGAGCATAAAACAACATCAAACTTTCGTTATGTAACCACATGCTTTATTTAAAACAGAAAGAAATTTTAGGGTTTATGTTTTGCTTGCTTTAAAAAAAAAAGTGTTGTTACGTCTGTTTGTTTTCATATCAGATTGTAGATAACTTTCTAGACTTGGTGGACCATTAAAAAGTGCCTCTCTCTGATATCACAGGCTTTAGCAGCAGGAGATGAGTGGGGCCGGAGTCTTCAAAGAAGCAGGCACTCGTCTGAATCCCTCTTACCTGACACTCTAGCATTAGCCTTCCACAGTGAAGCACTTTGACAGGCTCAGATCTTTCTGTCGGGTCATTCCATGTACTGAATTTTTCAGTAGCTGCTCCGCTTTTGTTATTTGCCACAGGTAAGCATCTGAGAGTCAAATAAGGTTGCTAAAATGTCACCAAGCCTGACTGCAGTTGGATTGGTTGGGATACTGACAGTGTTAGTCAAAAGGGCACATCATCTCACATCAGAAAACAAGCTGGGTGTGAGCTTTCTCAGTGGCAGAATGTTTAAGAACCTTGCCAATGATTAGCATGCACCTAAGGCCCTGTTTACACTAATACGTTTTAAAACGCACAAGTTTTGCTACGGTGACACCTTCCATCCACACTACACCGGAGTTTCAAGCCCTAAAAAAGGAGCTTTTTGAAAATGCTGAAGAGGCTGTTATGGTTTTAAAATGCTGCTGCACTGTATCAGTGTGGATTAGGTAAAATTGAGATCTCTGAAAACTGAAATTTGATTGGGTCTTTTCTTTCAATAGTAGGTGCACAATGTCTTGCACCCTTTCCTTAAGTTCAGACTTTGCAAATGTGATATGGAAAACAAACTCCCGAGGACATGTTGGGTAAAAACAGAGTTGGATACTTTATAACATCATTCACATCACAATGGCTACCTTGTTTTACTATCTTAAGAAGAAAAAAATGATATAAGGAACTGCCTTTTTTAATTTTGATATTAAAATGTGGTGTAGCTGCATATTTATATCACCGTCGTCTTCATTGTATGCATATTTATAACAAAATGAAGCCTATAACATTACTGCCTCCTTTCATTTTCATTAAAAAATATGAAACATTGCTGAATATCAGTTTTAATAATCAATAATGGCCATTATAAAAGTATAACATACACGTTATATAAAATATAGGAAATAAAGGCAAGCAATCAGTTAATATGCAGAATCAGTGTACATACTGTATGATCACTTTCGTTCTGAAATGCCATTTTAAAACGAAAACGTATTTGTGTAAATGAAGCCCAAGAGACACCAAATGTGGGCTTCCACAGGTTAACTACGCTAACGAATCACTAGGGAGTATCACTTAGGGCAGGGATGTCCAAACTCGGTCCTGGAGGGTTGGTGTCCTGCAAAGTTTAGTTCCAACCCCAATCAGACACACTTGGGCTAGCTAATCAAGCTCTTACTAGGCTTTCTAGAAACATGCATGCTGGTGTGTTGAGGCAAGTATGAGCTAAAATCTGCGGGACACCAGCCCTCCAGGATCGAGTTTGGACACCCCTGATTTGGGGAGTATCAACTATTTCTCAGAGTCAAATACTGAAATTTTAGCATGTTCAGTATGATTGGAGTACTTCTAATAGCTGCTTTATTCTCTTGACATTACCTACTGTGCCTACAATTTCTTGATCTACATTGAAAGGCTATTATGAATGATTTAATTAGTTTTTAATTAATTATTTATTTATTTATTTATTTATTTATTTATTTATTTATTTATTTATTTACTTATTTATTTATTTATTGATTTATTTATTTATTTATTTATCTATTTATTTATTTATTTACTTATTTATTTTCTTTATTTTTTAATTTAACTTTTTTATTATTTAATTTACTTATTTCTGTTTGTTTATTTATTTGTTTTTTTAATTTAATTTTTTATTATTTTGTTTTTTTTATTTTTTATAAATTAGTGAAATTATTTTTTTATTAAATTTTAAATTAGGTATAGTGAAAAAAAATAATGTTTAAATTATTTTTTATTGTCCAATTTGTATATAGTATCCCTCTTTTTTGATATTAATGCATTAAAAGAGTATTACGAATTATTTAATTATAATTAATTTTATTTTGTTTTGCTTTACTTTGATTTTATTTAGCTTTATTTAATTTATTTTATTTTAGTGAAATTGGAAATGGAGGTATTGTGAAATAAAAGCAATAATTAGTTTACTTATTTTTGATTATTATTTATTATCCAATTTATCTGATGATTATCCTTCCTAATGACTGACACTTATTTGAAGGCAAAAGAAAAATAACGATTCTACCATACATTCATTCATTTATTTTCCTAGGGCTTAGACCCTTATTTATCGGGGGTTTCCACAATGGAATAAACTGCCAACTATTCTGACATGTTTTATGCAGCGGATATCCTTCCAGCCACAACTCAGTACTGGGAAACACCCATTCACTCCCACATTTACACACACACTCATACACGGTGACCAATTTAGTTCATCCGATTCACCTATAGCACATGTCTTTGGACTGTGGGGGGAGGAAGCCCATGTGAACATGGGGAGAACATGCTAATTCCACAGAAATGCCAACTGACCCAGCTGGGACTCGAACCAGTGAGTCTACAGTGCTGTGAGGCTATAGTGCCAACCACTAAGCCACCTTGCCCCATTCTAGCATACATTTTTTTATCATAGTTTCACAAGTACTAAGGCTGCAGAGGAACAAAAGTAGAATTGTGGAGTCAGAAGTGTTTTTTTTTTTTTTTTTGCCAGTCATCAGTCATGACCCAGAAGTCACAGCATGCTGAATCAAAACCTATTTTCATTGCACAACGTTTACTAATCCATCAATGTTGACCATATATGTAACCCCAGACTATGACTGAGCGGAATTAGTTTTGTTGATTCTGTAGACAGGCCCTAAATATACTTACTGTAGTACTTTTTATAGTTTTAAAGTTAAATCTAAATTTCTCTTCAAGCACATCTGGTCCATGTAATCAATATCTCATTAAACTAAATGCAGTGCACTAGTGGTAGATTTTAGCAAGCGCATGCAATAACTGACTGCCTTGACAAATTAAACCAAACATATTACTCAATCTCATACAATATCAATATGCTTTTATAAAACACAGGACACAGGCACAGGACAGTTTTTATACTGTGTTTTAACCCGAATTCTTTTTCTTTCTTTCTTTCTTTCTTTCTTTCTTTCTTTCTTTCTTTCTTTCTTTCTTTCTTTCTTTCTTTCTTTCCTTCTTTCTTTCTTTCTTTCTTTCTTTCTTTCGTTCTTTCTTTCTTTCTGTCCTACTTTACTTATTTAGTATACTTTATTTACTTTCTAATTTACTTTACTTACTTTACTTACTTAGCTTGCTTACTTTACTTACTTTACTCACTTGCTTTACTACCTATTTACCCCTACTTACTTTGCTTAGTTTACTTACTTACTTTACTTACTTTATTTACTTACTTTACTTTTCTACTTACTTTACTTCCTCACCTACTTTACCATTAAGTGTCCTTAACTACTATGTAATTGTATCAAAAAATAAACACAATGTACTTACTGTGTTCAAAATGTATTGAGTACACTTGTGGTGCTCTTAAGTTGGGATAGGGGTTGGGTTGTGGACAGGTTTGGTGGTATGGGTAGGTTTAAGAGTGGGTTAAGGTGTAAGAGTTGGTCAACAGTTTATTTACTAATGTAATTACAGAAGTTAAATACAGGTGTAGTTACCTACAGGTATTTATTCAAGCATAAGTACATAGTAAATACATGTATTTACACAATAAGTAACAAACTATTAATTCTTGTGTAAGTACTTATTAGTAAAGGCCACTTGATATAAAGTGGGACCACCTATTTTACTTACCTTCTTGCATACTTTTTGTACGTACTTTACTTACTAACTTACCTATTTTACTTATTTTACTTACTTACCTACTTACTTTACTCACTTATCTTACTTAACTTACATAATTCACTTACATACGTAATACAAGTAAGCAAGCAAGTAAGTAACTGTTCTCATATAGCCATACTTTAAGACTGATGGTCTGGACTGTGTGATTGTGATGGTTGTGCCATTTAATGCAACAAATCGCAGTTATAGTAGGCTTGTTTAATGTAATCTTTTTTTTTTTCCATAATGTAAATATCCTGCTGATAGCATACACGTTTAAAATCCTTTTTGAAGAGTATGATGTAAACATCATTTTATTTTGCAAAAGCATTTAGCCAGTCGTAATAGGTTCTCATTCTGTAGTCACTGTTGATTACTCCTTACATTAAGGAAACAAACCAATGAGATACAGCCACAAAGTGTTTCCCATTCTGTGCCTTATTTATCTGACATTTCAGCCAACAGTCCATGGGCAGGATAGCTGAGACTGACACTGTACCATTGATATCTATACTGTATGTACAGTATAAAAGGATGGCGATTCTTGTAGAGACTGAACACAAATCTTGTACTCTTTCTACTGCCTGTGTGTGTGTGAGAGAAGTGGACAATCATGTGTCATTCCATTCAACAGGACTTATCCAATCCATGTGTAATTGTCCGGGAAAAATTGCTTTTCCAAATATCTGATTCCATTTTTTTCTCCAATCAGAGACCAGCTCCAAGAGACAAGCTGGGACGGATATTTATAACCTCTTCTCTCCAAAATTGGCTTAGAATTACGTTCTCTTTGCCTGGTCTGACTCCTGGCCACTTGTCATTCTGTTCTCTCTCTCTCCATCTCCTCTATCACCTCTGCTATCAACCTCTCAACTTCTGAAGTCCATTCTCTGGTAATGTTTGTTTAATACTCTGAGGACTGCAGTACACTCAAGTGGGAGATGGAGAAAAGAGAAGAAAGGGGGAACCGGAACTTCAGAGAAAGCAGAATACCTCCTTCACAGTATTCTCTTTTTCATTCTTCTACCCTCTGATTGATTCTCTGATTGAAAATGAAACAGGTGAAATAGTGGAGTGTATGTTTGTTAATAATTAGGCATTCTTCATCAGAATAAACAGTGGCATACACGTCAACACTTGGTATATTATTGAAATGTTTTGTGTGAAAATTGAATAAAAAATTATTCTCTCTCTCTTTCGCTCTCTCTCTCTCTCTCTCTAATATATATATATATATATATATATATATATATATATATATATATATATATATATATATATATATATATATATATATATATATATATATATATATATATTATATTATATTGGGAACTACCTTACTAGTATTACCTTACTAGTACCAGGTTAACCCCCCTTTTGCCTTCAGAACTGTCTTAATCCTTTGTGACATAGATTCATCAAGGTACTGGAAATACTTCTCAGAGATTTTGGTCCTTATTGGCATGGTAGCATCACGGAATTGCTTCAGATTTGTCGGCTGCACATCCATGATGCAAATCTCCAATTCCACCACATCACATGCACTATTGGATTGAGATCTGGGGACTCTGGAGGCCATTTGAGTACAGGGAACGCATTGTCATATTCAAGAAACCAATCTGAGATGATTCGCGCTTCACGACATGGCACGTTAACTTGCTGGAAGGAGCAATCTGAAGATGGGTACACTGTGGACATAAAGTGATGAAGATGGTCAGCAACAATACTCAGGTAGACTGTCGTGTTGACACGATGCTCAATTAGTACTTAAGGGCCCAAAGTGTGGCAAAAAATTCTTCTAGTGTCCAATTTTGGTGAGCCTGTACGAATTGTAGCCTCAGTTTCATGTTCTTAGCTGACAAGAGGGGCACCCGGTGTGATCTTCTGCTGTTGTAGCCCGTCTGCCTCAAGGCTGGAAGTGTTGTGCTTTTAGAGATGCTTTTCAGCATACCTCAGTTGTGAAGAGTGGTATTTAAGGTTCTGCCTTTCTATTGCTTCAAGCCAGTCTGGCCATTCTCCTCTGATCTCTGGCATCAACAAGGCATTTGCACAGACAAAACTGCCACTCACTGGAATTTTTTTTTTTTTCTTTTTCAGACCATTCCATGTAAACCCTAAATTTGGTTGTGCTTGAAAATCCCAGTAGATCAGCAGTTTCTGAAATACTCAGACCAGCCTGTCTGGCACCAACAACCATGCCATACTCGAAGTCACTTAAATAACCTTTTATCCCCATTCTGATGCTCAGTTTAAACTGCAGCAGGTCGTCTTGACCATATCTACATACCTAAATGCATTGAATTGCTGTCATGTGATTGGCTAATTCGAAATTTGAATTAACAAGCAGTTGGATAGGTGTATAAAATACCTTATATAAGTATATATTTAAATATAATGGAAGTCAACATACATATCTTTTGTGTTCAACTGAAAAAAAGTTACGTAAATAGGTTTGGAACAAGTGGTCACAAGTCTTTTTGAGTGAACTATGGCTTTAAGCTGTAAAGTTGTACTGGGATCCATCTGTGCATTGCCGTGTTCTAGGCGGATGAGCATCTAGTTCTTTGTCACTGATGTAATTTCTTTTGTCAACAGGTCAACAGAGACTTGTTGTCGTCATGTACCTGTTGTCAGGCAGAGGCTTTCAAAATAGTTCTAATTTGTTTTCACTGCCGAACATTCTGAAAGCATGTAGACAACAGAATGGAGACATGTTTGTATTCTTCTGCTGATTCAAGACATTGGTCTGTCAAACATGTCCAGAATCGGTGTCATAAATTGTTTACAAGGTTTGCTTGCATTACGTTGTCATGATGCCAAAGCAGAAATATTGGATTTAACTTTTAACCAATGTGGCTGACAAGCAATTCTGTCAAACTGGTCAGCTTATGTATAATAAAGTCTTCTGGTTCAGAATTGAAACCTTTACATTTTGCATTCCAGCCTAAATACACACTGTAAATAATGCTGGGTTTCACACAATCGATTTGAGTTGGGACAACATGGAGGGGTAACTTGTTAGTATTTTTACAAATTTAGGTTGATTTCAAGATTTCACACTTAGCTGATGATTGATAATAAAGCTAGTTTGGTGTGCTGTCCCGGGAGAGAGCCCTGAGCTTATAAGATCCTCGAGCCCTGGGCTCCCTCCCGTTGCAAGGAGAGAGGGGAGTTTGAGCTCAGGTAGATCTCGATGACTCCCCCTCTTGCTTGTTGTAGCTAAGTGTCAGATATGGATGCTAAAAGGTGTACTCAGAGTTTAGCTAAAGTATTTGGATTAATTGTTTAGAGTGCTTGTTTTTGAACTGTGGGAGGAAACCGGAGGACCCGGGGAAAACCCACGCGACCACGGGGAGAACGAGCAAACTCCGCACAGAAATGCCGTCTGGTTTGGAAAGGAATTAAACCAGGGGCATTCTTGTTGTGAGGCAACAGCGCTAATCGCTGGCCACCGTGACACCCGTTTGAAAGGAGGGAAAGTAGGGTTGGGTGGGGGGGTTTCTTCAAGACGAAGATATTGAGATGAGAAAAGTCTGGTTATTTATAGTGAGTTAAGGATCGTCTGATAGGATAATCAGTCATTAGCTAAAGTTGGAACATCTGTGAACAATCATAAGCACGTGATCCTCTCGAAATTTGTTTATAAATAAACTTCACTTAAAACAAAATAATTAAGTTGTTAAAAAAAATCAAGAATTGTGTTGTTTCAGCTCATTTTAAATAAGTTGTTGGAACAAACCAGAAATTTTTTTGAGTGCATTTTTTTTCCTTCAAGTTATTTCTGTGTGTGTGTGTGTGTGTGTAAGTGTATTCCAAAATATCTCATCATAATCTGATCCTTCAAATGCCTCAACCTTTAAATCCTGGACTTACGCCATGTCTTCATAAAGATCGTGGCCTGCAGATGCAGTGAATGGCTGTAAAAGCTGCTAAGTGTTTCAGATGGCCATTGAGAAGGAAGTGGAAGCCGTGTGTATGTGTGTCTGAAGACATGTGTTCCTTGACGAGCTCGCAAGGCCCTTTTAAAGCTGTCCTCAGCGTAAAGTGCAGCGGAGAGAGAGCTTTTAAAACTTGGCATATGGCAGACTGCACCAACTTTCTGTCCCACGAGTGCCGTTTTTGAGCACTGCAGAGTGGCTGTGCTTTCGCAAGATGCTCTGGGAAGCAGATGTTCATTCTCTTAAGTGGTAATGGTTAATTGTGGTGATGATGATGTGCATGATGATGGTGGCGGTGATTGGATGAACTGTTGCATGTTTCTTTTAGTATCCAGCCACAAATTCAAGCCATTAAGTCAAATCACCTTTGTTTCAATACAGATCATTTCAAGAGATCAAAAGGAGTGTTGTACAATCAGTTATGGACTCAACTCTAGAGACCATGCAAGTTCCGTTGTATTAAAATTCAGTGTTTGTTTAGTTCTGATCCTGAACAGTGTGTCATTCATCAATTTAAAGTTCTGTTATGAGATATGAGATATAAGCAGCTCTACAAAGGCAGCAATGTTTTATCCACCTTAAATCAGTTTAAAGCCTCGTTCAGATTATATAATTTGTTCTCGATTTTGGCACAATTTGCTTGACGTATTCTGTCATGGGGATTCATAAATGACAATGGGAGTCACGACACAAGATTCAATCATTTCTTCTCATGTTGTGCATGACAACTGATGTCATGTCTGTGACACTTCACAATGTGATTGCATAAAGTCTTGCATGTTTCGTTTTTTTTCCCCTACCTTTGTCCATGACGAGTTCAGTCTGCAATAAGAGCACAATCTTTTTCATACACAACCTTTAAAATGGCAGAATGAAGGAGAGAGGACTGTTTCCATGTAATGGATAAAAGATTTTTGTAGTGGCAACAGTGCGCTTGGATGACGTGTCATTGTGAAAATACCATGACATAATGAAAAGGTAAATATTGGCGATTGATAGCTGCAGTCTGGGGAGTGAGTACTGGAATTACCATGTAAACTAAAAGATCAGACAATTACAGAGACATTAATCATTTATTTGAATTCTTTATTACAGAATGCACATAGCAGATTTCACTTGATGATTGATTGGGAAGCAACTTGTAGTCCTCAATATTAGGTTGCCGCTACAGATCAAGATTTAACCCGGACAAAATCTCATAAACTGAAACACAACTTACCATAAAAAAAAATATTTGGTCCCACTTTATATTAAGTGACCTTAATTACCATGTATTTACATCAAAATATAAATACAATGTATTGAACGTGTTTATAATGTATTGCAGAATACTTCTGGTGCACTCGAGGTGGGATATGAGTAAGGTTAGGGAAAGGTTTGGTGGTTTGGGAAGGTTTAAGGGTAAGTTAAGGTGTAAGGGATGGACAACAGTGTAATTACAATGTGCTTACACATGTAATCACATGCAGGTATTTAATCAACCGTAAATACAATGCAAAACAAAAAAAAAAAAAAACATTTATACAATAAGTACATGTTAACAAATTACTAATTTCAGTGTAAGTACATATTAGTTAAGGTCACTTAATATAAAGTGGCACCAACTATTTTAATCTGAATGGGGTGATGGTGAAGGTAGATAAAGTTTGATTAAAGTAGTTTTACAAAAGATGATAGCTCTATCGTCAAACAGTGCAGTCATATAGATACTTGTTTACCCCCAGAGCCGCTTATATAGAAGTTGATATTTGGTCGCACCATGTTGCAACATCAAATTTTTATGAGGTGGGTCCATAGACCAATGCTCAACCCCCAACCTGGAGGACCAGGACATCCAGGCATACACTTTGGATAATTTAGCTCACCCAATTCACCTATAGGGCATGTCTTTGAACTTGTGGGGAAAATCGGAGCACCCTGAAAAAAACAACATAAACACGTGGAGAACATGTAAACTCCACACAGAAATGCCAACTGACCCAGTTGGGGCTCGAATTAGCGACCTTCTTGCTGTGAGGTGACAGCACTACCCACTGTGCCATCGTGCCACCCATAGAGATATGGTTACATTTCTAAAAATTCAGTTGCTTTAAGAACCCAAACAAAAAGGCCAGAATGTGCCAGTAGCAAGGAATCCCAAACTCCACTAGGTGACAGAATCTAATAAAAAAAATAATAAATCCTTGGAAGAAACCAGTTTCAATTTTGAGACCAATTCTCGTCTGGCCTACATGAATGAAGAAAGTAGAACTTCTATTTAACCAGCAGAATACTGACTGTCTTTCTTGATAGAGCTGCTTGTCCCAACTCTTGGTATGATGTGATGTTTACATCAGTCTAGTCACTAGGAAAATAATTGAATTGGTCCTGAGGACTTGTTTCATCAAGGTCTTTATTGGCTGTGAAGGGTTGTTTTAGGGTTGTTCATGGGTATAGGTCCACCATCAGGGTTGGACATGGACTGGATCCAGCTGACTATTATAAACTCAGGATAGGGTTAAGACAGACTAGTACATTGGAGTTCTCTGGGTTTCTCTAACTGATGTAGCCTAACAATCCCTAAAGGAATGTGAATGCTAGAAGTGAAGATATGTGTATGTCAGGCTAAAAAGATAGGTCAAATAATGTGTACCTTTAGAAAAAAAAAAAAAAAAAAACACAAGGAAGGCTGTTTGAAAGCTTGAGAGATTTTCTACCACCTACTGTGTTTTGAGATTGTTAAGGACATGATCGAAATTATGTGGATAGCTGAAGTAGTTTTACCATTGGTTAAAGAAGTGTGCTGCAGATTGTTTACTATTTTGTATTAACATTATTTTTAATTATTTTTTTTTAGAAAAGAGAGGACAAAACAAAGAAACACTCACATTTTAATTTATATATACACAATTACTAAAACACATGCAACAATTAAAAATAAACAAAAATAAGAAAGATGGAAAATGTTCATGATTAATTACATCTTGATGGAAACTAGCATGATACTCTATAATTATGAGTTTTCAAACTGTGGGGCGCGTCCCACACAGGGGGGCACTAGACATTGAGGCATGCACTTGAATAAATTATGATGACAATTTTTTGTTCACTAGAGCGAATATGATTAATGTTATCTCCACAGCTATCTATCAGGCACCTGTAGAGTTAATGCGTTCGAGTAAAACATATACAAATAAAATGGACCTGGTGTATTTTAAAATGTAAGACAGTGAATGAAAGTGAAACCGGTGAGCCGTATGACAAAAAAACTGCCCTTCTGAATCAAATGAGCAGGATGAATTTTGTGGATCTTTTACTACTGACTATGTTTACATGAAAATCTGTAATCTAGTTATTTGCCTTAATAGACAATAATATAATTAAGGTGTTTACGGGAAGTGCTTTCATGTAAGAGTTTCATGTAATTTTGTGTGACTTTAACTGCAGTTCGGCAGGTTCACTTTTACTTATGAACATTTCATTCATGCCCCCGTGACAAACTGCGGTATTAGGCGCAAATAAGGAGCAAGGACTGGAGGAAGAGTGTTATGGAATTTAATAGCGCACGCCTAATGGAAAGAAAAAAACTTCCGCATTTTGCGATATGTGTGTCTGCGGTCCTTTTCAGCCGCGTGTGTGGATCTTGTCGAAAAATAAGGTGAAAAGTCCTACATGATGGTAATAGCTTAATGGCAGTGTTTATTAAAATACTGCTACTAATACATGCATACACCATGTCTTAACTCCATTTCTGTTTAGTTCAGCTATGACTTTGATCTGATTAAAGTAATCAAAAATTGCTGTTTACATAGTGACTCCTAATCAAAGTATTGTGACTTAGACTTTACAGACCTGAAACTTGCCTATAGCACTTATTCATTGTTGCTCTTGGTTGTGTAAATTGCTTCCTTGTCCTCATTTGAAAGTCGCTTTGGATAAAAGCGTCTGCTAAATGACTAAATGTAAATGTAAATGTCAAATGTATTGTCTTAATTGTATTAAAATTTATGAAAGTATCTCTGTCCATGTAAACCTACTCAATTGGCCAAACTTGAGGGGGGGTTGTGTGTCCTAAAAGGTTGAAAACCTTTGGGTCTTTAGAACATTGCCAAGAGTTATAAAACTTACAAGCTTTATTCTTTACATAAAACCTGGAAATAATGTACAACTAAAGTGAGATAAATTGGATAATTTTGAATGATTTTTGGATATTTCTAAGGCATGTGCTAGAGAAGCACCTGATTGTCCACATCTATCACACCTTAGAAAGTCTTTCTTTAGAGAGACAAAATATGTCCAGTAACTCAAACTGTATAAGTCAGATTGATCAACAACGTTTTGTTCCCATACCGCACCATTTCCTGTTAGACTGGTTAAGCCTCATGCTTTTTGATGGATTCTTTGGTCTTTCGACACATTCACCCTCAACAAACAACTGTAATGGCTTTGGTTAAAAAAAGTCTGAACTTGACTATGGGTGACACGTAAAAGGCACTGGGTGAGCAGACAGAGAACATGAAAGAGAAGCTTATATAGATCTCTAAATGGCGAGGCCGATTGAAACATCGGGAGAGCGGACGCCACAGATGAAAGCAGGACCGTGGTTGCTACAGGCACGTAGCAGACAGCTAATGACAGGGTCCTTTGGCTAGAAGATGGCATCTCTCTGATCCAACACTCATTGATTATTGATGCAGTGCCCCAAGTGCAAAAGCCGGCTAGACAATCAATGTTTTCACCTCGTGCGTCCCCATACACCATTTAGAGGCCTTGATCGTCAAATGATCAAATCCGCTGCAAAAGTTCACGCTGACTTGAAAAAAGGAAACGCTGTGGTATTGCAATCGTCAAGCGAGAATTTAACTTTTCCTGACGCCAGTTAGCGTTTGATCCATCTTTGTCCATTGCATTAGAGTTGTTGGAAAACTTTGACTAAGCCTCAGACGTTTAAACCTTTGAACCAGCCACTGCTTAGAGTTAAGTTTCTCAATTACGGCACAATACCAAAAGCTTCACCTCATCAGAGAGAGAAACAAATCCCCCTCAGAATCCAAGCTACCTTATTCATCTGCTCCTTCATTTGTGTTACAGCCGTTTCTGAGAAAAGCTCTATCTTTTTTTTTTCTTTATTTATATATTTACTTTCTTTTCTAGAGACAAAGGCCTACTCAGACCACTTTGTATTTATTTGAAAGAAGTCCCTCTCTCAAACTAAACAAATCTTCTTTTTTTTTTTTGCCCAGGAGAGGCACAGAATCAGGCCCTGCCGGCTGAACGGAGAGCGATATAATTAACGCCAGTGAGGAGGTTCAGCCTGTCTCAATCAGCTCAGTCAGGCAAGGCAAATTAATATTCAAGCATTGACGCTCATTCGCTCTGAGACAATGTCTCTCGTTTACATAACCCCTCCGCATGGGCGAGGATGCAAGAAGTGATCGGACACAACCATCAATTTTATTTAATTCTGACATTCTGGTTAATGTTTGCATTTCCAAACTGACTTGTGTGCAATTATATTAGGTCTGAGTGTGGCTGATGTAGAGGCGCAAATGAATTGATGCTGAATTGTTTGCCTGGATGCAGGTTATTAGTTTCCATGTCTTGTAATAGTCCTCGGTTCTTTTTTATTGTTTATGCAGGTACACCATATTAATGAGAGCGCAAATACACACTAGGCTGTCTGGGAATGCATTTGATAAACTGTTTAGGCCTTACTTGGCAACGCTTGACTGACTGAACAGCATACATTGCGATTGCTTGAAGTTCAAGAAAAACAAAAGCAAGCTGAAGTTTAGCGGATGGAATAATTTAAGTGTGTTTTGTACTGTGTGTGTGAGAGCTATTTATTTCAAAATATGGTCAGTGTATTGTATACTCATTTTAAGGTTACTAAGACATCTGTGATGGCAGTCCAGACAACATAGCATTCATTGCAATCCAACATGGCTGTCTGCCATCTGGCCCTGAACACACTCAAACATTTTTGTTACTGCTCAAGGTCTTGCCTGCAAGGTTCCCATTGTGCAGTATCAAAGGTAAATCTGGATGCCACAGGAAAATACACCTGCTTGTGAAGTTCTTCAACTTTGTCTACTGTATTATAGAGCTTTTTGAACTAAATGGCAACTTTATCATGTAAAAATGTGTTTTAATTGTGTACCAATTCAAATATTTAAGCCTATTTGACACAATGACACTACGAGCCAACCATAAGCTACTTCTCTGTCAGCTTTAGCCACCTAACCCCTTTTTAGAAGGTTATTGTCCTGAAAGCATTTGCCCTTTATGGCTAAAAAGAGATCATATCATACATTTATCAAAGCCATTTTTCATCCAGATTCATCATCCTTTTTTTGACCTTCATAAATCAGCTAACAGTGCATAGGAACACAGTAGTTGGACCATACCCTACAGACCTGTGCTTTAGATGAGACTCTCCTCTAGAGCTAATAATAAAAGCAAAGCAGAGATTATTTGGACACCAGGAGAATGAATCTGGGGCTGTGTTTCTCACAGTGTCCTTAAATAGCCTTGTAGAGGGATTGTAGGATAGGATTGTAGAGGGAACTGACAACAATTGAAAGTCATATTTATGTGTAATATATGCCACATTCACTTAAATGATTGATTTGTTGACTGATTTAATCGATTCATTTATTGATCTACTGATTGATTTTTTAATTGACAAATTGATTTGGTTGATTGGTTGGCTAGTGGGTTTGTTGGTTGGTTTGCTGGTTCGTTGGTTCGTTCGCTCGTTGGTTGGTTGGTTGGTTGGTTGGTTAGTTGGTTCCTTCCTTCCTTCCTTCATTGGTTGGTTCATTTATTTGTTTGTTCGTGTGTCATTTATTGTCGTTGTCTACAGGTAACTTTAAAGCTATAACCTAGGCCCTGTTTTTACCTGGTATTCATGCATTTTCAGTGATCCAATCAATACTCGAGAAATATCAAGGTCTTGATTGTTAATCCTTCAATTATGTCATATCTTAATGAATTCCACAATTATTTATTTTGAAAAATACGATTTTGAGTTGTCCAGTCCTAATTTGTCAGGTTCTGGTGAATTGTCAGACCCAGGTTGCCTGAAAAGTGAAGATTTATTTTAGTCTGTGTCCCTGTGCTATTGTTTTGACAGAAGAAAATGACAGATACGGTCCACAGTCAATAAAATTACACTCTTCTCTGATCATGCCACTGTGTTTGCTCTCATTAAAGAAGACACCTTTGGAGGTTTCATGGTGAGACAGAAAGAAAAAAAAAAATGGAATATGTTTCAGGACTATAGAGATAACTTCCAGCTAGATTTATCACAATAGCATGCTAAGGACTAGATTTACTAAAACCTTGCAAAAACCCTCACTAAGTATGCTCTTATTTAATCTGACCCTAAATGTTGCATTTTATCATTATAAAATAAAGACAAGACTTTTCTCTATTGGATTTTCAGTTTTTTGAATAAAGCAAGGATTAGGATAAACTCTATTCTTCAACATAAGAACAGCTAAAATAACTACAGATAACATAATATCACAATCAGTCAATCCAAGTAAAATAGCATGTATTGTTCTCTATGCAAAGCTTGCTGGATACTGGGAATTCTCCCCACAGGAAGACATTGCTTTTTTTCCATACACTCACCGGCCACTTTATTAGGCACTCCCGTCCAACAGCTCAACGCAAATTTCATATCAGCCTATCACATGGCAGCAACTCAATGCATTTAGGCATATACACATGGTCAGGACAATCTGCTGCAGTTTAAACCGACCATCAGAATGGGGATGAAAGGTGATTTAAATGACTTTGAATGTGGCATGGTTATTGGTGCAGGTCTGAGTATTGGTAAAAAAAAAATTGGTCTATTGGTCTAAGTATTTCAGAAAATACTAATGTACTGGGATTTTCAAGCTCAACCATATCTAGGGTTTACAGAGAATGGTCCCAAAAAGAGAAAATATCCAGTGAGTGGCACTTGTGTGGACGCAAATGCCTTGTTGATGCTAGAGGTCAGAGAGACTGGTTTCGAGCTGATAGAAGGGCATCAGTAACTTAAATAACCATTTGTTACAGCCAAGGTATGCAGAAAAGCACCTCTGAATGCTCAAGGTCTCGATCCTTGAGGTGGATGGGCTACAACAGCAGATGACCACAATGAGTGCCACTCCAGTCAGCTAAGAACAGGAAATTGAGGCTACAATTTGCACTGGCTCACCAAAACTGCACTATAGAAGTTTGGAAAAATGTTGACTGGTCTGATGAGTCTCGATTTCTGCTACGACATTTGGATGATAGGGTCAGAATTTGGCCTCATCAACATGAAAGCATGGATCCATCCTGCCTTGGCACACTTTGGGCCCATTAGTACCAACTGAGCATTGCGCCAACGCCACAGCCCTCCTGAGTATTTTTGCTGACCATGTCCATCCCTTTATGACCACAGTGTACCCATCGTGATGGCTAATTCCACCATGATAACGAGCCATGTCATAAAGCACGAATCATCTCAGTCTGGTTTTGTGAACATGACAATGAGTTCCCTGTACCCAAATGGCCTCCACAGTCACCAGCTTCTCATTGTGGATGTGCAGCCAACAAATCTGCAGCAACTGCGTGATGCTATCATGTCAATATGGATCAAAACCTCGGAGGAATATTTCCAAAAACTTGTTGAATCAATTCCACAAGGGATTAAGACAATTCTGAAGGCAAAATGTTTCCAACCGGGCACTGGTAAGGTGTACCTAATGAAGTGGCCGGTGGGTGTATTTATGCAATGTACAATACACACAAGATAAATTGAAAATAGTGTTACATACTGATGTATGAAGACCATAGAACAGTATCGCTTGAATGCGTTTGCTATGTAAACTGAACAATTCCATGAACCTGGAAGTTGCTTCAGTTCTTTTTTATCTTAATCTACCAAGGAAGCATTAAAGCCGAAAGACACAGCAATGCTCTGAATATCACCCATATTAAAACATTTATCAGATGTTCATTCTTAGCATGCACTGTTACAATGTGCGACATGGAGGGCCTGCCCGCAAACTACCTAGAGGGCCACTCCAACTCTCTGCAGGGGCATCACTGCAGGATGGCAGCGTGGCTGTGGGAGGGGCCTGTCAGTGCAATTTTGGGTACATTAAGATGTAAAAAGCTTTTAAAGACATTTTACTTCCCGCTGCTGCTCAGTCAGTGGTCCCATCGCTTATGAGATTAGACATTTTTAGGCAGCTATCAAGTTCTGTTTTTTATCTTTCGTACCCAAGAGAGTCACAGCCCTAATCTCGAATGCCTGTGAGAAATCAAAAAGCTTCAGTTTACTCTGTTTAGATACAAAGCTATATATAAATATATAGTCATTTTGTAGAACTGATAATTGAGATTGTGACATGAGGAACACAACTATTATGACAATAAGACAGAAGGCAAACACTAATCAGTTAGTCTTCACAACTGTCATCCGCAATTCACATGTTTCAGATGTTCTAGCGAGACAGATGCCTTCAAGATCTCCCCAGGTGTAGTGTTTGTTCATTACTCCAGGGGAGATCAGATTTTACTTCTGAAAGCGAAGTTATGCTTTTATTTTTATATCCAAATTATGTTCTGAGATCTTCTCGGGTAGCCTGGGGCGTTTAAACTATGCTCAGCTGGCACCCAAATTGTGGCAAGAAAATATGACAGCACCACAACCAGCCTGATGGGTTACCATAAGGCTGGATGGATTTTTGTTTGTACATTGTTTCTTCCAAATTGTTAACCCTGCCATCAAAGTTACTTCTGAAAGTAGTGCATTTTATGGAAAGTAATGCATTATATCCCTTTTAAGTTACATTTGCATTACTGTTCCTTACCTGGCTGAGGTTTGATCTCTTTCAGAACTTGCATGTGTTTTTTCACCTTTTTTATAGAGAAGCTCTGCATTTAACAACCACCTGTAGAACTTACATCTTCATTTTCCTTTAAAATAATGTAAGATAAAATTATATTTTGAGAACTTTCTGAGCCCAGAGCTATACATGCTGTATAAACAGATTAATGACAGCATGCAAAGTAATATGTTTTGTGTTACTAGAACGAAAACTGGGGTCTGTTCTTTATTTGACATGATCCACGATTGTTTTGTTCTTAAAAACTCATCCAAGAGTTGTTGTCGTAGCAACAGTTCTGGTAGCTCAAACCTGATAGGCTCATTTCATATATACAGGATTAGATCGGGTCAGTTCAAGCAAAGATAATACTGAAAGTATGTACTAAATTCTGATATTTTCTTACAGTAGTAGTTGTATATACAGTTGAAGTCAGAATCATTAGTCCCCTTATTTTTTTTTTCTTCTTTTTAAATATTTTCCAAATGATGTTTAACAGATCAAGAAATTTTTTACAGTATGTCTGATAATATTTTTACTTCTCGAAAAAGTCTTATTTGCTTTAGTTACGCTAGAATAAAAGCAAATTTTCATTTTTTAAACACCATTTTAGGGACAAAATTATTAGCCCCTTTAAGCTAATTTATTTATTTTTGATAGTCTACAGAACCATCCTTTGTTGTACAATAACTTGCCTAATTACTCTAACCTGCCTAGTTAACCTAATTAACCTAATTAAGCCTTTAAATGTCACTTTAAGTAACATTTAAGAAAAGAAAAGAAAAGAAAAGTATAATATTGTTTACTGTCATCATGGCAAAGATAAAATAAATCATTTATTATAAATGAGTTAATAAAACTAATATGTTTAGAAATAAGTTGAAAAAAATATTTTCTCTGTTAAACAGAAATTGAGGGAAAATAAACAGAGGGGGTAATAATTGAGGGGGGCTAATTCTCACTTCTGTATAGTATATAGTATAGTATGTATATATGTAAGTTAAACAATATATATTAATAAAATGTATGCAATCTGCACTCTGAAATAAAAGTACAAAGACTGCCACCTGGTGATTCAAAGAGAAAACTTATTGATATAGACTTTTTAGATACAAACGCGTTAATGATGTCCTGATCCGATATTGATATCGGAAATTCGTCCGATATCAGTCCAAAAAACTATATCGGACTGTGTTAAAATCTCCGATATAAGCAGTCCGATACTCTCTAAACTTACAGCTATTCTATCCAGCAGCGTCCAGAGCCAGCGTGCAAAGCCCACGTGATCACAACACTGCTTGCTAGCAAAATCTCTAAGATTTAACATGCTCTTCACACTAAGTTATAGTGTATTACGATATAAATCTATTGTGACGGTAGCACACGCGGACGCTAGCAACAACGGCACATCTCTAACGTTACTGGTTTATTTACTTCACGTCAAGCGATCTTTACATTGTTTTGCATAAGGCTGCCTGGCAACATAAGGCACAGAATGGCGACGTAGCACACATCGCGCGAGCCTCAATTCGGTCATGGCATATCGTGGTTCATCCAGTGTGATACCTAATTCATCACCAGCGCTTCCCACACATAAAACTTTACCTCAGCGGTCCGGTTCTGTTTGCATGAGAAATGCCTCCGCCACAGACTCCGCTGCCGCAGACCCACAGAGACGCGCTGGACACCTGCTCTGACTTTAGCATTGAGAAGAGCGCGAGGACACGCGGGGAAAAAAGCCTACAATACATTATCTTTTTCCCGGACATGTCCTTTATTTGGTACTTAATAATTGCATTTAGCCAAGATTTAAATCGCCAAACATGTCCCGGATTCTGCTTTCGTCAGCTGCGTTTCTACATTATTTTATACGCAAACTTTCAATCTCAATCTCTTAGCAGCACCAAGATTAGAGAGGGGGCAGATTTGACCTGTCAGTGGTGCACATGGATAATAAGAGTGAAATAGTGTCTTTATTTCATTTTTTTTACTTGAACACTCTGAAAGGAAGTGTCATGTAAAATGCTAAACATTTTTGTTGTTTTCATTATCTGTTAAATAAGAATAAGAAATCATTCTGTTGCTGAGGGCCATTACAGTTTAAAAGAAAGAATGGCATTACTTTTGGGGCAGAAGGAAAATTTAATTAGAGGCATTCCCATGTTTAACTCTTATTTAAAAAGCGCAGAAAGATAAAGTGCTCTGATAAACAGTGTCAGCTTTGCACATCAGTTTGCAGTTCTCTTTATTTACATTGTCTAATTTTCCCATGTGGGCATTAGGGTGGAATCTGTGCAAATATGCAAATATAATGAATTTTGATAAATAAAATTATTCTTAAAAGTCACATTATTTCAAGTGCTGTGGGGAAAAGGTGTGTTTCAATCTAGCCTCTGTAAGTATTTTTATGTTTGATATAATATGTGCAATATATATTATAAAATTAATAATGTTTGGGAACATTTACACAGCTATAATCTTCTTATGATACAAACACAGATGAAATAGCTCTGAACATGTAAATGTTTGTACTAACCATACTGCATATTTTTATTAACTTAACAATAACTTATTTCTGCTGCCCAGTTTGAAAGCTATTTTTCAGCTCAGCTGGGTCAGAAATTTATCAAAAAGCTGTGTGTGAAATTGAAATTTTGGACACTGAACCTTAGCAGTTGTTCAATAAACAATATTTTTTTCTTATGTTCCTGCTCTCAGCTGTTTCTACTCTTTGCTGATGGTAAAAATAAATAACTGAAGTGACCTTTAATTAGCATTTTGCATTTTAAAAATGTATTTTTGTTTATTCAATTAAGATATTTTTCAGGGTCTTAATATTTATTCTTTAATTCATTTTATATATTCTTATGTAAAAGGTTCACATTTATGCAACCAATAGTTAATAAACTGGTTGTTTTTTTCATACTTATTGTTGCTGACTTGTTCTCAGTTTGATCTAGCCTTTCATACATTCGACTCAACAAAATAGGTAAAAATAAAGTATTCATAATTTGTTCTGATATCGGATTTATATCGGTATCGTATCGGACTGATGGCTGCAATATCGGTATTGTATCGGAAGTTAAAATGTTGTATCGGGACATCCCTAAAACGCGTACAATCGCTCCGGTACAATTTGTGTATGATAATAGACATGAACATGATTTGACAGCTAATATCAAGGTGATTTGATGCTTTACAAAAGTTACAGACACTTTTAGTAATCTCAAAATGCTTTCGTGATGCAAAATTTATTCAAACATCCAGTTATTTTTTACATCGATTAAGAAACTGGCTACTTTAATATTACTATGGCTACTATAATAAAGAAAATCTGCTTTTACTGTAAAACTAAATAAATTGCTAAATACTCTTGACACATGAAAGTGTAAAGCCTCCAGCCCACAACAAAGGTGGAAAGTTATTGTGTATCATATTTACAAAACGTTTACTACAAGTTTTATGTAATTTTGCTCACATGGATTATTGGATATTAATCAGATGATGTCATTACGCTGCTGTGCCGTCAGCCAATCGTTGCATTGCTGATCATGATTTTGAGGATCGATAGATCTGTCCTTCACAGCACATGTAGATCTCAGATTAATTCATCCAGACATTTTAATCTTATTTACTGTTAGCTAACAGGAGTGACTTGCATACTACTATTGTAGCAATACATTTGAATTTTACTTCACGATTGTTAGAAAATTATGTTCTGTATATCTCGAGTACAATACAATAGCATTTGTCATTGACCTGTACCCGCGTCATTTACATTGCTTCACCGAAAAATACAGTGTACATTGAAAAAAAAAAAAAAAAAAACATGATATGAACAATATGTTATGTGTTGGGTACTGTATGTGTAGTCTTTTCTTACTATAGTTATTGCATCATTATTATTGTTATTGATTCACTGTTGCTATTATAGAATATCACTTTAATTATTATTATTATTATTATTATTATTATTAACACATTATTTTGTAATCATTTTTTTATTATAACTATAGACAGAAAATACTAATTAAAACTATTATTAGTGTTAGCTAATATTATTCTGATTGTCATTACTGTTTACACACATTCCTGTTATTTTGGTTCCATTGCTGTTTATGTGTTCTTTGTTTACCATATGTTTCATGTTTTGCACTTTGCTAAAAAGAAAAGAAAAAAAAAGTTGAAAAAAAATCTCACCTGGTGTAGTTGGTCATCCAGTTTCTTCTCTGCTACTGTTTTTCAAATACCATCAATTTGGACTTATACTGTAACTCTGTTCACATACTGTTATATAGTAGGGAAGTATGCAGTTTCAGATGCTCCCATGCTCTTCTGTTGACTTCAGTTGTAACGATTGGCTACTTCAGTTACAGTTGCCTTTCTAGCAGCTCAATTCAGGCAGCTGTTTTTGTTGTGACATCTTTGACTAATATTTTCTCTTTTTGAATCATTTTCTGCAAACCACAGAGACTGCCGAGCATGGAAATTTCAGAAGATTAGCAGTTTTCAAAATACTAATATCAGCAGCAACAAATTCAAAGTCACTAAATTCATCCTGAACTTCTAGTCTAAACTTATTGTCTAGCATATTGTGATGATCACATCTACCCTACATGTCTTAAAGCTTTGAGCTGCTGCTGTGTCTAGCTGATTTTATATTTCTAATAACAGGCAGTGTGCCTAATATGTTTGGAATATACAGTATTGACCACAATTTGTAGTCAAATGAAGTTATGGTATAACATGAATAAATGATTATATTCAGGGCATCACAGTGGCACAGTGGGTAGCACGATCATCTCACAGCAAGAAGGTTGCTGGTTTGAGCCTCGACTGGGTCAGTTGGCATTTCTTTGTGGAGATTGTTTCGCCCCGTGTTCGCATGGGTTTTCTCCGGGTGCTCCGGTTTCATTCACTGTCCAAAGACATGTGGTATAGGTGAATTGGGTTAGCTAAATTGTCCGTAGTGTATGTACATGTACAGTATGTGTGAATGAGTGTGTATAGATGTTTCCCAGGGATAAATTGGAGCTGTAAGGGCATCCGCTGCGTAAAACGTGTGCTGGATAAGTTGGCGGTTCATTCCTCTGTGGAGACCCCAGATTAATAAAGGGATTAAGCCAAAATGAATGAATGATTATGGTATATAAAGGATGGAGAATTAAGTAGATTCCAGATTAATAAATCATTTAGTAATTTGACATCTGGTTTTAATGTTAATTTATTTTATATAGTTCTTCGATTTTATGTTATTGTTGTAGTTTGCCGTTTCTGAGACAATTATTCTGAGTCTCATTAGATAAAAGGACGAGGATCAAAATTTGCTGTAAATTATTTTTAGTTTGAACCACCCTGCGATCAAAGACACGCTGTAATCAATACATGCCTGAACCAAAAATAACATCTGATAATCAGCACAGAAAAGTGTTTGACATTTTGTCATAAAAAGAATATATTAAACATGCATGCCTTTGAAACTAAGATTTTAATGAATCCTCAAGGGAATTCTGAACTGGATTTTTTTTTTCTTACAGTATACAGCAAGGATCCTGATGTCCCGGATTTATTCTGCCGTATCTGCGGCGCTTGTTGACAAAACATGTTTGCCTGTAAACAAACAAGCGGAGCCCGGGATCGCCATTGACCATGTCGTTCTCGTGTATGCTAATAACTACAGTACTTTCCTTGCGCTTTTTCAATTACGCCTGTTTTTCTTTTCTATATAGCTCTGCAGTTTGTTTCTGACAGTTTACGCTAAAGCTCGATGTTATGAATTCTCAGTTGCCACAGCAACATTGGTGGCTGTAGTCACCGTTTCCATTTTCCTCGGCCTTAATTCCTTGTCTGTCATTTGCATAGAAATAACATTCGGTAAGAGGGTGACTATCTCTTTCTCTGCCTGTCTGTTTACAACTCTCTCTATCGCTGCATCTCTTTCTCTCTGCCACCAGCGTTTTGACAGTCTGAATGCATTGCTCATTGGCAAGAGACACACACATTCCTTTACATGTCTAATATCTAAACTCTGCGTGTGTGCATTTGTAAGAACGTGTGCATAGCGTTGATTTGGGCCCCTTCTCCTTCTGGGATCAGTTTCAATAAAGGCCCCTGGCCACATCTCATATTACATTCATATTTCATCAAACAATCTCATCAACACGCCAGTAATAACATAATTAACCTGCTCACAGAGAGCTTGTCCTTTGTGGCAACCTGCGCCTCATTACCAGCTCTGTATGTGTGAAAGTGAGTGAGCGGGAGAGCATTTTTAACTGCAACCCTATATCTTATTTTGCAGTGCATGGATGATTCTTTGAACAAAAGTTGGACTCGCTAATTTATAACACCGCTCATGTAGGGGTAACCCCCCCATGCTCTAATGTTATTATGAGGGCAAAAAGATTTGCTCTTTACTTTTACCTTGGTTATACTGAGCACTGACAGCTACCAAAAGAAAACAAAACGTGTCTGTCAGCCCTTGTTACAGCTCTCTCAGTTGTTATAAGCCAACCGTTTACAGGCAAAAGAAAACAAAATCAGGTAATCAGATGCAACTGTGGCAGATTTTGCTAAGGAATACTGAAATGCTTCATGCTGTTTGCTGTTTTTCAACTCTACATAGAGCAGTGCAGCGATTTCTCTCAACATGGCACCTGCTTTTCAGCAAAACGAGGGGGAATGTTGTGTGACAGCTATTAAATCATGAAACATTAACAGCGCCAAGAGCAATTATCCCTAAAATGCAGGTTGAAGGCAACACTCATTTATTTTGTGCATTTTTTGTTTCTTTCATGTAAATCCTTGAGAAAGAGAGAGAGAACGAGAAAGAAAATTGTGCTTTTTGCTCGCGCTAATGTTGTGGAAAGTGTATGAAGAGATTCTAAATAGTAGGTTAATTGTGTTTGTCAATGCAATGGAAGTCAGTGGGATACAAGAAACAGTTGAGACTTTTTTTTTTGCTTTCTTTTTGTGTTTCTCGGAGGGGGAAAAAGCCAAACATATTCGAAACAACATGCGGTTGTGTAAATAATTACCTATTTAAAAAAGGCTAAGTATGTTATTTCTGTGCTAAATGTTATTGCAATTATGTGACTCAAGTCTCATGTTGTACTAATATATTTTCAGCAATAGCCAAAAATACATTGTATTTATTTTTTTTTCTACAAAAAAAGATTCCAAAACCCAAATTTTTTAACTGTATTGTGCATTTCTGAATAGTTAATTTGGGCAAATTTAAACATGATTTTCTTAGTATTTAGTTTTATTAATTTATTTTTTTAAACAGTTGTATCAGCCAAATATTCTACTATCTAAAACAAGTATACATCAGTGGCAATTTCAGCTTTCAGATTTATACATATTATTTTTTATCTCAAATATGTGCATTTACTTTGTGTTCCAAGTGTAAAATTTGTTTTCATAGCCTTAAACATGAACATAAGATCACTGGACCAAATAGGACACGTTGTTTTAAAAACTAAAAACCGTAAAACATACCTTACATCACAATTCATCCCAAATACATTAAGAATTATTTGTCCGTATCACCAAGGCCTATTAGAACAGTCTTTGTAAATTTCCTTTAGACTCACAGCACCCATCTGCATATGCTCACTGGCCACTGGGTTGGACCCCATTTTGCCTTTTGAACTGTCTTAATCCATCATGGCATAAATTCAACAAAGTGCTGGATATATTCCTCAGAGATTTTGGTCCTTATTGACATGATAGCATCACGCAGTTGCTGCAGATTTATTGGCTGCCAATCCATGATGTGTATCTCCTGTTCCACCACATCCCAAAGATGCTCCAATGGATTGAGTTCTGGTGACTGTGGAGGCCATTTGAGTACGTTGAACCTATAGTCATGTTCACAAAATCAGTCTGAGATGATTCAAGCTTTATGACATGGCGTGTTATTCTCCTCAACGTAGACATCAGAAGATGGGTACACTGTGGTCATAAAGGGATGGACATGGTCAGCATTAATACTCGGGTAGGCTGTGGCATTGACACAATGCTCAATTGGTACTAATGTGCCCAAAGTGTGCCAAGAAAATATATCCCACAACATTAAACCACCACCAGCAGCACTGCTGATACAAGGCAGGATGGACCCATGCTTTCATGTTGTTGAAGTCAAATTCTGATCCTACCATCCGAATGTTGCAGCAGAAATAAAGACTCATCAGACCAGGCATTGTTTTTCCAATCTTCTATTATCCAATTTTGGTGAACCTGTGGGAATTGTAGCCTCAGTTTCTTGCTCTTAGCTGACAGGAGTAGCACCTGGTGTGGTTTTCTGCTGTTGTAGCCCATCCCCCTTTTTGAACAATGTTTGTGTCTGGATACTTCGTTTGTAACAAGTGTTTTTTTTTTTTTTTTTTTTGAGTTACTGTTGTCTTTCTATCAGCTTGAACCAGTCTGGCTATTTTCCTTTGACATCTGGCATCAACAAGGCATTTGTGCCCACAGAACTGATGCTCACTGGATATGTTGTGCATGAAAATCCAAGTAGATCAGCAGTTTCTGAAATACTCAGACCAGCCTGTTAGGCCTACTCAACTTTCTTCCCCATTTTAGTGCTCTAAAAACTAAAACTAAAACAGATTGTCTTGACCATGTCTACATGCCTAAATGCATTGAGTTGCTGCCATGTGATTAGCTGATTTCAAATTTGTGTTAACGAGCAGTTGGACAGGTGTACCTAATACAGTGGCTAGTATATTTGTATCCTTACAATGGCTGTTTCTCAATTCCAAGAACGCAGAGAACGGACTTGTGTTCTTGTGGAGACTGGTCTTGCCAGGTGTCCTCGGAAGAATGAACTCAGGAGACCGCGAGGGCAGAGAACGCGTCCTTTGAGAAATGGGATGCTGCGTTCTTCCTGATGGTCACATGACCTTCACGTGTTTTAAATGGTAAATTATTTAAACATTACAGACTTTATACAACGATTTATTGTTTTTCCCCTTTTCAAAATATATACTTTGCATAAAAACATTATAAATATATGTTGCACAACATAAATAAAACAGATTTTAATACGAATTTCAGCAAACAAACACCCTTATTGTGTTTATTCCTTTATTAAGATGTCCATGGTAATGTTTACTTTCACCGTTTCATTTAGAGAAACTCCTGAGGTAAATAGTTCATATCTATGAACTTTAATAATAAATCTAAATAAAATGCTGCGCTTCCAACCTCCAGTCGCAATGACTTCTGGGACTTCCAGAGCGAGTTCGGTGCTCAGGTCTGCATCAGTGCGTCCTCGATATCAAGAACACATCCGGGAAGTTTCACGCGTCCTCCATACTTGCGGTCTTGAGTATTGGAACTGAACTTAGGCAGCTGATGATGACGTTTCATGAGAACTCGAGGTAGCAAGACCGCTGAAGAACGCATATTGAGAAACAGCCAATATGTTACCATTCTATATATGGCTTGACGGTAAATTCCAAAAATGTATACAATCCATCAAATTCCCTTCTTGTAAATGCATTACCAATGTTTACTATTAATGTCTGTCTCTACTTAATTGGTCAAATCTTAAAATTTTGCCACCCATCTACAGTATGTCTAGGCAAATTTGATTTCAAGCATGATCAAATGCCATGTACACACTATCTGGACCAGCCTGCCTATTATAGCCACACCCTAATCCCTCGCTATTGGTCAACCTGAAAAAGTGATTGACAGATTAGAGTGGACTCATCTTAGTGTTTGATGGTGCTCAGTGGATAAACCCACAAATAGCAGCAGTCAATAAACTATACACTGGATTTATTGTTATTATTATTATTATTATTATTATTATTATTATTATTATTATTATTATTATTATTATTATTATTTTAATCCTATATAAGTCAGTTTTAAGTCTATGAGAGGAATGGGCTCTATACAATCATGTATTCTCAGTCATATGTTTTGCCGAAGCGCTTCCTCAAAACAAAACAACAAAGACAAAATAGCAGAACTTTTTCCTTTTTTTGAACTTCTCTTTGCTTTGATCATGTCGACTGCACTAGCACTATGCTGGAGTCAAGAAGTACACAAAGAACACATTAATCTCATCTTAAAGGAACAGTTCACCAAAAAATACAAGTCCTGAAGACGTATGACCTTATTTGTGAAATATAACGCCTGTACTGTTCAAGCTATTTTTCGGGAACAGATAAAGCCCTCATTTAATTTTGTTATAATAAAAAAGTTGTGGAATATTATTTGTATGATCAATTTGGAAGAGGAAGGTGGAGAGATGGTTCAAATTAAGTTAGATGTAAATTATGTTAAACTATCTTAAATAATGGTATATAAGTATAGTATAAGTTTCACTCACCTGGTAAATGGAGGACATTTGAATGGTTTGTGAACACAATTATGTGCACAGCATGCCATATTGTCTGATAATTGTAGGAAATAATTCTAAAAGGCAATCGACTGTGAAAAGCCTCATAAAACAAAACAAAACAAAAATATGATGTAATGCCAAGTTCAGTGGCTAATCAGCCGGAATGACATGAAGGCAACCAACGAGACCTATGTGTCACTCAAGTGGCCATGCCCTTATTTATGCAGATTTATTATAATTCAATATAAATGAAACAGATGAGTTTATATATATATATATATATATATATATATATATATATATATATATATATATATATATATATATATATATATATATATATATATATTTTTTTTTTTTTTTTTTTTTTTTATCACAGTTGTCATGAAGTATTATATTAGCTATATACACCAAAATCGTTTTTTGTACCAGGCTGTAAACACCCTTTTTCCTGCTGTAAAGTTGGCCGTTTTAACACTGGGTCAATAGAAATGTGCTCTATTTTAGAGCCAGGCCTAGTAGAATTTCGATTAATTGCAGTTTAGTTTACTTCAGTATCAGCTTCACAAGGAAGAGCGAGATGTTGCCGCTTGCTTTAAACACAGTTATAAATATGTGCTATATACATACATATAAATATATACAAGCTATTAAAATCAACAATAATAATAATAATAAATAAGCAATAATTTAAATGACAAAACAAATTTGTCAGAAGTATTTAGAACAAAGATTATTTGACCTAAATGCGCATTGAAACATTATTATTATTGTTTTATTATTATTATTATTATTATTATTATTATTATTATTATTATTATTATTATTATTATTATATACTAATAATATTTTTTTATTATTCTTATTAATATAATATTATAAAAGTTAACATATTTATTTTAAATCATGATACTTCACCTCTTGTTTAAAAAATAAATAAATAAAATATAAACAAACAAGTACATAAACAAATGAATGAATGAATGAATGAATGAATGAATGAATGAATGAATGAATTAATGAATTAATTAATGAATAAATAATACATTTTTACACATTTGTCAGCACAAAGTTTTTTTTCATTATTTTGTAAATAAAAAAAATGTTTATATTGTAAATAAAATGAAATTTATTCTTTTATATATTTTCAACAAGTTTCAATGATGGTAGAACATAATTTTACCCATATGAGATTTTACTATTTGAGATTTTACTTTTTACCAAGTTATTTGAGACCCTCAAGCTGAAACTTTTACTCGCATTTAAAATGCTCTATATGTATATAAAATCGCTTTTGTAAATTTAATCCGATCCAGACTCCAAAATGGGACTTCTCATCTTTGACCCATGTCTTATATGGTTTGTTTGGATATGCCGTTTACTTTTATCTCTCCTCTTTTTATGTATTTTTTACAATCAGCCTGCATCAAACACGTGTTATGATCACCATCAAGTTTAATGATAGATCCCTATACTGTGCTGTTTGTTCTTGTTCCCGGGCTCATACAGTACCCACCACCAGCAACCGAAGGCTATGACAGATCAGTAAAGAGTTGTTTTAAGGCGATTACTCGTGTGAAGCTCTCACGATTGCAGCGAAACATTGCTATCCGGCTGGCGGGGTGCTGGAGACCGGGAGTGCACAATGCCTGTGATTAAGGATCAGCTGATTAGGCCCTGACTGTGTAATCTTGAAGAAAGTCTATGAAATCACTTGCTTTACAGCTGCGAAGTGATTTCCTTCACAATGGGCTACCTGCCACTAATCAGCTCTCTGCCACTGGAAAGCACCAAATGTTTTTGGCCTTTTAACTCGAGATAATGATGGCATGATGATGTCTCCATTTCTTTGTCTTGTCTTTTTTTCGCAGTCGGTCCATTCACCTTTGGTTAGCCCAAAAGATCAACAACATTGTCAGTCTGGAAAGGGTCATATAGCTAGGATTTCTATCATTTTAGTTTTAGTTAGTTTCATATTCAGGGCTTGCATCATAAAAAAAAAAAAAGAACCGTGGCCTCGGGAGGGCCTAAGGCTTGTGGGTAATGAACGACCCAACGGACTTCTAGGTAATTGGGCAGCTGGAAAACAGGTGATTGCTGTCAAATGGTTCTGGTTGACCAATCAGAATGCCTGTCTGGCAGGATGGAAGAACGGGCACTCTTGGGAGTCGCTCAAGGGGAAGCTTGAGGAAGATTGTTAGACACACTAGTGTATGTGGAAACAGACCAAGCCATGCAGATTTGGACACTTGTTCAAGTTACTTTTTTGTGTTTGTTGTTTATTTTGTAGATTGTATTCAGATTTTGAGACATTGACCATCATTATGCTTTCAAAGTCGGTATACACTCGCTGACCACTTTATTGGGTTTTGACCCCATTTTACCTTCAGAACTTCATGACATAGGTTCAACAAGGTACTGAAAATATTCCTCAGAGATTTTGGTCCATATTGACATGATAGCATCACGCAGTTGCTGCAAATTTGTCGGCTGCACATCTATGATGTTAATCTCGCATTCCACCAAATCCCAGAGGTGCTGTATTGGATTGAGATCTGGTAACTGTGGAGGCAATTTGAGTACAGTGAACTCATTGTCATGTTCAAGAAACCAGTCTGAGATGATCTGCACTTTGACATGCTGTGATATACTGCTGAAAGTAGCCATCAGAGGATGCGTACACTGTGATTATAAATCAAGAAATTGAGACTCATCAGAAAAAGCAAAATTTTTCCAATCTTCTGTTCTCCAATTTTGATGAGCCTGTGTGAATTGTAGCCTGAGTTTACTGATCTTAGCTGACAGGAGTGGCACCCAGTGTGGTCTTCAGCTGCTGTAGCCCATCCGCCTCAAGGATTGATGTGTTTTGCATTCAGAGATGCTCTTATTCATACCTTGGATGTAACGAGTGGTTATTTGTGTTACTGTTGCCTTTCTATCAGCTCGAACTGGTCTGGCCCTTCTCCTCTGACCTCTGGCATCAACAAGGCATATGTGCCCACAAAACTGCCGTTTAATGGATATTTTCTCTGTAAACCCTAGAAATGGTTGTGAGTGCAATTCCCAGTAGATCAGTAGTTTCCGAAATACTCCAGCCCTTCTGGCACCAACAGCCATGAAACGTTCAAAGTCATTTAAATCACATTTCTTCTCAATTCTGATGTTCAGTTTGAACTGCAGATTGCCTTGGCCATGTCTTCATGCCTATTTGCATTGAGTTGCTGCCATGTGATTGGCTGGTTAGAAATTTGCATTAACAAGCAGGTGGACAGGTGTAATAAAGTGAACGGGAGTGTATGGTCTTCTTTTGGATATGGACATTGACTTTTTTCTTTATTTTTATTAGAATGTGAATACAAATGTCAGAAAAGGGATGAGTTGGTTATGACAGAGACCCCTTGTAAAAAATCATAAAGAGGAAGAATAAAAGAGGTTTCTGAAGGTATTGGATCAGGTTAGGTGCTGACAAGATCAAGCCAATGTGCTTCCAGGATTGAGAAATAGGCAAAAGTAACAGAACTGTTTTAGTTTAGTGGGGAAGGAAAGAAGGGGGGGGGGGGGGGGGCATAGCATGCGCAGGAAGGTCTCTGTATTCACATCAAAGGATGAGAAGATCCTTTTTATCCTAAGAGTCACTCGTCTAGACTAGTATTCAGGCAAGTCTTGACCTTCACAGAAGAAGATCTCCCTGTGTTCTCTGAGAATGTGCAACACTTATTTAAATCCGAGCAGTCTGGATACTTTCTTTACAAATATATATATATATATATATATATATATATATATATATATATATATATATATATATATATATATATATATATATATATATATATGTATACATATATATGTATATGTATATATATATATGTATATGTATATGTGTGTGTGTGTGTGTGTGTGTGTGTGTGTGTGTGTGTGTGTGTGTGTGTGTGTGTGTGTGTGTGTGTGTGTATATATATATATAATCAATTTTTTACAGAGTTTTTTGTTGCACTCATAATTTGTGCAATTTGAGTAAAAATATCAATATTTTTTCATTTCATTTTCAATAACTCTATGAAATATTCTTTTCATCCATTATTTCCAAAAATTATATCCATCCGTCCATCCATCCATCCATCCGCCTATCGATACCGATATCGTACTATCTAGAAAGTTTCCTATCCATCCATCCATCTTTATCCATCCATCTATCCATCTTTCCCTCACTCCATTCGTCCGTCCATCCATTCATCCATCCATGCATCCATCCATCCATCCATCCATCCATCCGTCCATCCATCCATCCATCCATCCATCCATCCATCCATCCATCAATAAATAAGTGTAATCTATACTAAAACAATTACCTGAGTGCAAATCTATTCTAATCCCTAAAACCTTATCCATAATTATAAATGCTTAACTAAAGCTAAAGTCATATTTTCTTTTAGAAATTCTCACAATGCATATTTAAGCATAACTTATGTAATACATATTTTTAAAGAAGCCTGGCAGCTTTATTATGCTTTTTTTTTTTTTTTTTTTCGATTAAGCCCCATGTCTAATCACCACAAATTCCCACACGCAATGTGAATGAATTATACCTGGACATAATTAATGTTGAATGTATTAAAGTGTTAGGGTGAACATAATCATACCCTGATGGCTGTACAGAGTCATTTATTTCATTAAATATTAGGTAAAAAACACTGTTGCTTCCACATAATACATCTATACATCTTTATACTGCATTTGTAGTGTTCGTGTACTTTGTATTCTTTATGTTGTTAGGCCCAAATGTCCCCACAAGTATAGCAATAAACTTTGACCTTGTAAGCACAATTTGTGGCTACCCATGAGGAAAACAGCTAATGAATAATTCAAAATTATTATTATCATTTATTTTTTTTGCTTATATATATATATATATATATATATATATATATATATATATATATATATATATATATATATATATATATATATATATATAATAGTTTAATTTGATTGTTTCCTGTAAAGGTTTAGGCATAGGGTATAGGAAGTCCCCATAAAGACAACTGTTTGTGTGTGTGTGTGTGCGTGCGTGTGCGTGCGTGCGCGTGCGTGCGTGCGTGTGTGTGTGTGTGTGTGAGAGTGTGAGTGATAGAGAGAGAGAGAGAGAGAGAGAGAGAGAGAGAGAGAGAGAGAGTGTGTGTGTGTGCAGTACTGTATTTGCATACAGACGTGGACAAAAATGTTGGTACCCAATTATTATGGGGTTACACCCCATATGACCTGGAGGATGAAAAAGTCTAAACATAATTATGACAACCTTATATCTTTTTAAATTCCCCTGAATCATTAGCTACTTTGAATCAACACAAACAATACAGTAACAAAAAGTAATTTGCTTTATTTACAAATTAAGATACGAAAGAAAAAAATAAGATTATTTATTTCACGAAAAGTAAATTTACAGAATCAGCTGCATGTTTGTAAGATGTAAGTCACATGGCATACTTTACCTTTACTTCCCTTTTAGCAGATTTAAAGTTTTAGTTTGGTAGATGTAAACGTACAACTCAAAATAATAAAGCGAACCAGAGGACAGGTCATACACACAAGTCACACAGAAAGACAAAGAGCAGCGACAAGAGTCAAAGGATTCCCTGCAGTCTGGCACGAGTCATCACTGGAGCACTTAAATGACCACCATCCTCTTCTCATTGGTCTACTCGTGAAAACTCTGTGAGCCAATTGGAACACCTCGATTTTAGAAGGATAGCAGACAGCAAATAAAAACATAAAGGGGAGAAGGGGACAACAAAGAAACAGCCGCAGGCACGTAACACCTCTGTTTTGGTAAAGTACTAAATTGAGTCAAACTCAAAATTTTAATTCAATTAGAACTTTAAAGACGCACCAAAATAATTACAATGCTAATCATGGTGATAAAAACATGGAGAAAGCTAATAATACACTGTCCTCATCTTCCATTCACTATATTTTAATAGTAGCTACACTACTGCTACAAAAATTTTAGCAGTAAATATCAGTCTTTCATATTTCGTGATTCATGCTTTTATTTATTTATTCGTTTATTTCCTCATTATTTATGCTTTTAGATTCAGTGTGGGACCTTGATCTTTCCTCCAACAACGTTTAACTTTGAAAACTTTGAAAAAGTGATTTTTATATGACATTTTTAATCATTTAAAACAAGGTCCAAACTCTCTCCTGGAGGGCTGGTGTCCTGGAGAGTTTAGCTGTGTCTCAAATGGCACACTATGCACTCATGCAATATGCACTTACACACTCAACAGCAAAGTAAATGTATGTAGTGTCGCCCCAAATGGAGCACCAATGTTTTTTTACCAAGCGGAAATTCAAACCGTTTCCCTGATGACATTTGACGGTTGCCAATTTGGTGAAACAAATGATCAAACTATCAAATAATACCTGCCATGAGTATAACCGCATTCACCATCAGGAGACGCTATAATCACTCTCGTAGGACAATTTTGCTTTCAACATTCAAAATAAATAAAATTATCCAACATGTGCTCCTGACAGCTCCGCCCCTTGTGCTACATGAGCAAACCTGAGGTTGTTGAGTGTGTGAAGTGTCCATCATTCCACTTGAATTTACCAGCTGAATGAGTGCATCATCCAGGTAATTAAAGTGCACTTATTATTTTTAGAGTGTTCAGTGTGAACGCACTACTTACACTACTTAAACTACAAAATGGTGTAGAATAGTGCATACATATGCATTTTGGGACGCAGCTTATATCTCCAACTTGCATCAACACACATGCCAGGAAGTTTCTAGTATATTTAGTAAGAGCTTGATTAGCTTGTTCAGGTGTGTTTGATTAGGGTTTGAGCTAAACTCTCCTGGACATTTGGACATCCCTGGTTTAAAGGGATATATATGTGTTGTACATTATGCTACAAAAAAACTTGTAATAAACTGTCAGTAAATTATCTGTTTTGACAGACTTATATTACTTCTTTTACATTATAGTATTTCAAATAGGGCTGGGCGATATTGCAAAAAAGAAAAAATAAATAATATAAACGTGTATGTATATATATATATATATATATATATATATATATATATATATATATATATATATATATATATATATATATATATATTATATATTATATTTCATATCATTCAGTATTTATAATTATTGAATTTTTTTTTTGACAATCCATTTAGGAATAATAGGATATTTTCCACTTTATTTAAATTTACCAACATTACCAAGACAAATACTGTAGTTTTAATAATCAAAAAAAAAAAAAAAAAATATATATATATATATATATATATATATATATATATATATATATATATATATATATATATATATATATATATATATATATATATATATATATAAACAAAATAGCTCATCCTTTTATAATAAAATATATAAATAAAATAATAAATAATAAGAGAATTGTAATGTAATAGGGTGACACATTGGCACAGTGGGCAGCACGCTCACCTAGGTCCGGCTAGGTCATTTGTCATTCCTGTGTAAGGTTTGCTTGTTCTCCCTGTGTTTGCCTGGGTTTCCTCCTGGTGCTCCGGTTTCCCCCACATGTGGTACAGGTGAATTGTATAAGCTAAAATGGCCATAGTGTATGTGTGTGAATGCAAGAGTGTATGAGTGTTTCCCAATGGGTGGAAGGGCATCCGTTGCGTAAATATTCCGGATAAGCTGGCTGTTCATTCTGCTGTGGTGACACTGATTAATAAAGAGACTAAGTCGAAAACACAATAAATGAATAAATAATAATAAAATAATAAATAAAAAGCCACTCAGGCGACATCCTTACATCCTTTTTTAATTCACAATCTTTTCACTGCTGCTATACGGCACTCATTTTTGCGTGTGTTGTTATTCTGACCTGAAGTGACATGGATTCATTCACTTTTTTTAAGGGTGCTTTCACATCTGTAGTTCGCTTTATTTGGTCCGGACCAAGTGTAATAAATGATACATTGTTGCATTTTCTGCCATCTTTGGGTCGTTTTCACACCACACTGCTGGCTTTGGTCCGAACCAGTTGAAACGAACCAAAATGCAGTCATCTGACAAAATCCACATCTCTCATTGGCCAGATGTTGTTGAACATATTTCCTAAACTGCTTATTGATTGGTCAGAATTCACATGCGGGAAAATGCCAGTGAACTCCCGCAGTTAAACAAAACCTTTTACTCTGGAGGGACGACTGCGCTGGCTGTTTGTATCCCTGCTTTAGACAAACTACACATTACAAAAATGAAGCGCGGCCGCGGCTGGAAAACAGTGTTTAATGCATCGCTCGTCACTTCAGGAGGAGGCGTGAATTAATTTAGCTGAACTGCGATATGCTCATCTTGCGGAAATATTACCAACGATCCATCAGGTAATGTTTTCCCCTCTCTCTCTCTCTCTCTCTGTAGGTAAAGCGCTGTCAACAAATATTTTTCCTCCATATCCCATAATGCACAGCGCATCAGCGTACGGCAGCTGAATTAGTCCAAAACGTGCACTACTTTTTGCGGTTGGACCTGTTTAAGTACGAATCATATTCTCACCACAAACGAACCGCTTCAGGGTTCGTTTGAAAGCGTACCGAGACCATCTCTTCAAGCAGGTCTCGGTACCCTTATTTGGTCCCCTTTTGGTGCGCACTAGAGTACGATTGCTGCATTCTCACCTGCCCAAACGAACCGCACCAAAAGGGGAAACGAACTCTAGTGCGATTCAATCGAACTAAATAAGGCAGGTGTGAAAGCACCCTAAATATGCTGATCGCACTCCCCTTGCGTCTCTCGTATCTAGGTGACCATCAAGCGTTTTCTTAGAGGATGAGCACTGCAGTGTTTGGGTATGCTGTGTTTGTCTGAGGTAATTAGTCTATTGTTATTACTGAAATGTTTTTATTCATACAAAGTGTGAAGCAGATTGATTAGTTTTACTTAAATTAATTGCGCTGCGCTTGGAAAATGCGTGCACGCAACGTGTGCTCCGCTTGCATTACATGTGCTCGTCGTACAAGTCACACGCCTCCATTAGAAACAGGGCATTTGACGGTTGCCAATTTGGTGAAACAAATGATCAAACTATCAAATAATACCTGCCATGAGTATAACCGCATTCACCATCAGGAGACGCTATAATCACTCTCGTAGGACAATTTTGCTTTCAACATTCAAAATAAATAAAATTATCCAACATGTGCTCCTGACAGCTCCGCCCCTTGTGCTACATGAGCAAACCTGAGGTTGTTGAGTGTGTGAAGTGTCCATCATTCCACTTGAATTTACCAGCTGAATGAGTGCATCATCCAGGTAATTAAAGTGCACTTATTATTTTTAGAGTGTTCAGTGTGAACGCACTACTTACACTACTTAAACTACAAAATGGTGTAGAATAGTGCATACATATGCATTTTGGGACGCAGCTTATATCTCCAACTTGCATCAACACACATGCCAGGAAGTTTCTAGTATATTTAGTAAGAGCTTGATTAGCTTGTTCAGGTGTGTTTGATTAGGGTTTGAGCTAAACTCTCCTGGACATTTGGACATCCCTGGTTTAAAGGGATATATATGTGTTGTACATTATGCTACAAAAAAACTTGTAATAAACTGTCAGTAAATTATCTGTTTTGACAGACTTATATTACTTCTTTTACATTATAGTATTTCAAATAGGGCTGGGCGATATTGCAAAAAAGAAAAAATAAATAATATAAACGTGTATGTATATATATATATATATATATATATATATATATATATATATATATATATATATATATATATATATATTATATATTATATTTCATATCATTCAGTATTTATAATTATTGAATTTTTTTTTTGACAATCCATTTAGGAATAATAGGATATTTTCCACTTTATTTAAATTTACCAACATTACCAAGACAAATACTGTAGTTTTAATAATCAAAAAAAAAAAAAAAAAAAAAAAAAAAAAAAAAAATATATATATATATATATATATATATATATATATATATATATATATATATATATATATATATATATATAAACAAAATAGCTCATCCTTTTATAATAAAATATATAAATAAAATAATAAATAATAAGAGAATTGTAATGTAATAGGGTGACACATTGGCACAGTGGGCAGCACGCTCACCTAGGTCCGGCTAGGTCATTTGTCATTCCTGTGTAAGGTTTGCTTGTTCTCCCTGTGTTTGCCTGGGTTTCCTCCTGGTGCTCCGGTTTCCCCCACATGTGGTACAGGTGAATTGTATAAGCTAAAATGGCCATAGTGTATGTGTGTGAATGCAAGAGTGTATGAGTGTTTCCCAATGGGTGGAAGGGCATCCGTTGCGTAAATATTCCGGATAAGCTGGCTGTTCATTCTGCTGTGGTGACACTGATTAATAAAGAGACTAAGTCGAAAACACAATAAATGAATAAATAATAATAAAATAATAAATAAAAAGCCACTCAGGCGACATCCTTACATCCTTTTTTAATTCACAATCTTTTCACTGCTGCTATACGGCACTCATTTTTGCGTGTGTTGTTATTCTGACCTGAAGTGACATGGATTCATTCACTTTTTTTAAGGGTGCTTTCACATCTGTAGTTCGCTTTATTTGGTCCGGACCAAGTGTAATAAATGATACATTGTTGCATTTTCTGCCATCTTTGGGTCGTTTTCACACCACACTGCTGGCTTTGGTCCGAACCAGTTGAAACGAACCAAAATGCAGTCATCTGACAAAATCCACATCTCTCATTGGCCAGATGTTGTTGAACATATTTCCTAAACTGCTTATTGATTGGTCAGAATTCACATGCGGGAAAATGCCAGTGAACTCCCGCAGTTAAACAAAACCTTTTACTCTGGAGGGACGACTGCGCTGGCTGTTTGTATCCCTGCTTTAGACAAACTACACATTACAAAAATGAAGCGCGGCCGCGGCTGGAAAACAGTGTTTAATGCATCGCTCGTCACTTCAGGAGGAGGCGTGAACTAATTTAGCTGAACTGCGATATGCTCATCTTGCGGAAATATTACCAACGATCCATCAGGTAATGTTTTCCCCTCTCTCTCTCTCTCTCTGTAGGTAAAGCGCTGTCAACAAATATTTTTCCTCCATATCCCATAATGCACAGCGCATCAGCATACGGCAGCTGAATTAGTCCAAAACGTGCACTACTTTTTGCGGTTGGACCTGTTTATGTACGAATCATATTCTCACCACAAACGAACCGCTTCAGGGTTCATTTGAAAGCGTACCGAGACCACCTCTTCAAGCAGGTCTCGGTACGCTTATTTGGTCCACTTTTGGTGCGCACTAGAGTACGATTGCTGCATTCTCACCTGCCCAAACGAACCGCACCAAAAGGGGAAACGAACTTTAGTGCGATTCAATCGAACTAAATAAGGCAGGTGTGAAAGCACCCTAAATATGCTGATCGCACTCCCCTGGTGTCTCTCGTATCTAGGTGACCATCAAGCGTTTTCTTAGAGGATGAGCACTGCAGTGTTTGGGTATGCTGTGTTTGTCTGAGGTAATTAGTCTATTGTTATTACTGAAATGTTTTTATTCATACAAAGTGTGAAGCAGATTGATTAGTTTTACTTACATTAATTGCGCTGCGCTTGGAAAATGCGTGCACGCAACGTGTGCTCCGCTTGCATTACATGTGCTCGTCGTACAAGTCACACGCCTCCATTAGAAACAGGGCCAGAGTGGGACTCCTTTTCAGCCCTGGAGTTTCAAGCCTCAGACCGGCCCACCTCAGTTCACGACTGACTAAGTTTTATTAAAATAAGGTCATTTCCAATTCAGTTTCTAATTACACTATCACGTCTTTTTTTGAGAAAACAGCTGCTTTAAAACTTCAAATGTTCAACAACCCTTACAGTATTATATGTCTTAACAATAAAATTTTTAAAAATTACATATTCAGACGGGGATCAAACCCGGGTCGGTGGCATCGAAATCTAACGCGCTAACCACTGGACCACAACAGCTGTATATTGTAAGGTGACCCATCTGATTTATATAATCATTAACCTGCAGGCTGGTAACATATAAAAACAGCAGAGCTGCGGTAAAATAATGAATAAGAAGGCTGTGGTCAAGTAAATAAATACATTTATTTAAAAAGTGTGACTGCTGAGAGCAACAGATTCTGGAGCTAGGGACACCGGCCCTCGCGGCCAAAACACGGATCGGCCCACCGGGAATTCTCCCGGTCCTCCCGATTAGCCAATCCGGGCCTGATTAGAAATAACAAACCTACACCCTTACACCAAGCTTATTGGCATTGCTTTCAAGGAGCGTGCTTAGCAGCCACATTTTAATAGAACTATAGTGCTTCACACCGGGATCAAGGTCCCATAATGCAATTCAAATCTGTAAATAAACAGCAAACATTTGTGAATCCCAAAATACAGAAACGTTTAATTCACAGATATTGTTGTATAGTATAATTTTTTTAATCTCACCATTGTTGTGGCTTCTTCATGGCTTGTTGTTCATGTCCGAAGCCCCATGTCAGCATCTCTCCCCATGCAGCATCTCTCCCTGTCCCCCACTCTCTGGGCCTGAAGATAATGTGTGACATCGGCCCCTTTAGAACCACGGCTGGAAATCCATCACCGTGGACATGCCTCATTGGCTCTCACCTCGTGCGGGACAAACTCCCAGACAAAGAAGGCCAAGTAAAAATTACAAGGGGGTTCAGAAGTACGGCAGTCACCCGAGGCAGTCGTGGAGGATAACTAACGACAGCCAGGCCGACTCTCACTTTGTTTTGCCTTTGAACAGCTAAGCTCTTCTCCATCGCTAGCCCGAGGCTGCTTGGAGGCGAGTTAGTGGAGAATGGCTGTTTGGCTGTACCACAACAAGAAGAGGACATGGGACTAACACGGGATTTCTGATGACACTCTTGCTGGAGACAAATGGCTGCAGATGGTTACTGACAAAATAGCCTCTTACACTATGTAAACAAGTGTAATGAGTGTAATTTGTGACATCATAACCTTGGGGGAAACATATTTAGTTTATGGAACCCCACAGGTGGAGCAAACCATCCCTAGTTACGTGTTGTGGGCTATAAACATGTGTTTAGTCATGCTATACGATATCAATCATGGGCGTGCAGTTCTCCTGCTTATCAGTTGGTAAGCACAGACGGATTTTAGCATATATAGGCCTACTGTAAAACACAGCAATCCAGGATTTATTCTCTGCATCTCAGACTGGGCAGCGTGTTTTGTTATTTATGAGCACTGAATCAATATTTATCGTGCATAAAGAAGCAATATTCCCATTCGGAATGTCTAAACATTAAAAGAACAGCCGAAAAAAGTGTACGTACACAAACCGTTGAGGGAGCAGATTATCACATTCTTATTTAAGGTGATATTACATATTGCATTCCGGCTGCCGTCTTTGTTGTTGTTGTTTACAAAATGGAAGGTTATTATTGTAGTAGTGCGTTTTAAAATTCACAACAGGCTTGGCACTGAATGGAGGGTTTTAAATATTGCATTGCGCCTTATGGGGTGGAAGAACACATGGTGCATTGCTGCAATCGTTTATAAAAAAAAAAAGCTTTCTTTCTTTCTCTCTTTCTTTCTTCGGGTAAATGAAAGCAAATTATATTCTAAAAATGGCAGTTAATAATATCATCTGTTACATTACACATTTTAGTTAATAGTGCATTGTGAAAATATGAAAGCAAGTCATAAATTGAATCTTAGGAGTGTTAAATGAAAATGAATAATATATGTAAAATTCCCCACCCTCTTATATTGTATTGTATATGTAAATTTGATGTTGTAAGCATATATTAGAAATAATCTGAATTTATTAGGAACATTTTATAAGATTAAGTATAAAGCTCACCATAAATTTATTGTAATTTACTTCAGCAACACAGACAATATAAGATTTGTTTTTCTAGTTTATGATCCCTTTATCTAATTATAGTAAAAATCAAGAAATTTCTTTCTTTCTTTCTTTCTTTCTTTCTTTCTTTCTTTCTTTCTTTCTTTCTTTCTTTCTTTCTTTCTTTCTTTCTTGCTTTCTATCTTTCTTTCTTTCTTTCTTTCTATCTTTCTTTCTTTCTTTCTTTCATCAACATGACGCCAGATTGATGTCGTACCCCAACGTTGTGGGGATGGTGCATTTTGTTTGGAGATGAAAATCGGGTTAACTTCAGAACCCACAATGTCCAACGTTCAACCTAAATTCAACCAAATATCAACGTATAATGATGTTACAGCTTGACATTGTGTGGATGTTACCACTATGACCGGTATCAGACATTTTGACATAACTCAGTTTTTTGACCACACTTTGTTTTTGTTGTTCTTTTATTCGTTTGCTGGAAAATAAAACTGAATTTAGAAATAGTTGTAAAACGAATCCTTGCACTTAAGAAATGGAATTAAATATGTTGGCTAATGGATGTCTTAAGTGAAGTGAGTGTCCACCGTTTCCTTACTACAGGAAAGTAAACAGTAAAAGTAAAGTAAAGAGGCCAGATGGAGGAGGCTCATTCTTTATCCTCGTGCTGCAGATGATCTGTTTAATTGTTTTCTTGCTAGTTAAGTGTTCAGTTTTTCCACTTACAAAGTTTGCCATCTAAATAGCAAATGTGCCATGGCACGACACAACTCTTTAAGGGAATGGAAGATGAGACAACATAAAGTTGGTTTAAGATGTCTACATTGGCTTTAGGTCATTTTCCAACACAACCTAAAAACAACTAAATATAAACATCATGTGACGTCTTTATTGGAGGTCAAAATAATATTGTCCTTAGACGCTGGCTAGACATTGAATTTTTTTTAACTTAATATTAGCGTCTAATGACATTGTGGGCCTGCTGGGTATATTCTGAAAATGTCAGTTAATAATATTGGCTGTTACATTACTTATTTTAGTAAATGCATTGTAAAATTATGAAAAGTTAGATATAAATTAAGTCTTAGGAGTGTTAAATAAAAAAAAAAATATATATATATATATATTACTATTATATTATATTATAAAATATATATATATATTATATAATATTATATTAAATATATATATATATATATATATATATAACTTGTGTTGTAACATTGAATATGTAAATATTGTAAATTGATGTATTATTTATTAATGTTCTAGTTTATATGTGCTTAAATTTGATAAAGCCTATACTAGAAATAATCTGAAATAGTTTAGAACAGAACTTTTAACAATATTAAGTATCATTGAAGTTCACATAGATTTACCATAATTAATAACATTTCTAATAATTTATTTATAAAAATATTGAGATTTGTTTTCAGTACGAGACCTTTAATTAGTACTAAAAATCAAGAAATAACCTTTCTTTCTTTCTTTCTTTCTTTCTTTCTTTCTTTCTTTCTTTCTTTCACAATTAAATCAATGTATTTATTTTCCACCAATCTGGCTAAATTGTTGTATTTATTTGATAATTGTTCCCATCTGTTTCATTTGTTTCCTGGAGATGGACATCCTTTGTCTGATATGGTCTTCCCTGAGACAAATAATGGAGTCCGGAATTAATGGAATGGTATTGTCTTTGTCTGTTACTGGCATTGCCCAAATGTCACCAACCCTCAGGGAGATAGATGAGCAATTCATCCATTAGTGAAATACCACCTCTCCTCTCATCTCTGTTAGCGCAGCAGCATGAAAAGATGGCATATACGCATATTAATGCACACGTCTTTATTGTGCTGTTGATCAGGGATTACTGAAAGCAGCCACTCACATCCAAGCTGTGGCTTCCTCTCTCTCTCTCTCTCTCTCTCTCTCTTTCTCTCTCTCTCTCTCTCTCTCTCTCTCTCTCTCTCTCATCCGATTACATGCAGTGTCGTAAATCAGTCTTGGCTGTCAAAACTTTCTTCCCAAAGAGTCCCCCCAAATCCTGACCAATTCAATTAAAACATCTGCTTGCCAGACGATCCTAATGCAAATTTAATAATTGCACAAGTTAGTTATTTGGGTTTATACACAGATGTAGGCTTCTGCCAGAATCAGATCTCCTTTTTAGTATTAATTGCTAAATGTTTTATCATGGAGCGGCACAGTGGCTCAGTTGTTAACCCTGTCGTCTCACAGCAAGAAGGTCATTGGTTTGAGTCTCGTCTGGGACAGTTGGCATTCATGTGTGGAGTTGGCATGTTTTCCCCGTGTTGGCGTATGTTTCCTTCAGGTGATCCGGTTTCCTCCACAGTGCAAAGGCATGCACTATAGGTGAATTGAATAAACTAAATTGTCCATAGTGTATGAGTATGTATTTGTGAATAGCGTGTATGGGTGTTTCCCAGTACTGGTATATGGCTGGAAGGGCATCCACTGCGTTAAAGATATGCTTAAATAGTTGATGGTTCATTTCCCTGTGGTGACCTCTGATAAATTTGAGACTAAACCAAAGGAAAATGAATGAATGCATGAATGTTTTAATACATGGCATTATCACAATACTGTGCTAATCTACAAAAAAATTAAGAAAAATGATAAGAAAACTATTTTTTAACAGAAATAATAATCAAAAGATATTTAGTGTGATAATATCTGTTTAATTTACTACTTTGTTTTCGAATGAAGTTAACAACTTCTGCTGATTTACATTACATTTACGTTTAGTCCTTTAGCATACGCTTTTGTCAAAAGTGACTTACAATTGAGGAAGAATTCAGTGATTCAACAAGAAGAGGCAATATGCACAAGAGGTGCTAATTATACAAAGGAAGTGTTTGTGCTCAGAGAATTTAGTGCTAGAGCAATGCTTCCCAACCCTGTTCTTGGAGGCACACCATTAGTACACATTTTGAATGTCTCCTTTTTGATCCTTTCATTTCAGGATTCAGAGTCTCTTCTAATTTTCTGATGAGTTGATTTTAGTTATTTTTAAATAGGGCAGGGGTGTCCAAACTCGGCCCTGGAGGGCCGGTGTCCTGCAGATTTTAGCTTCAATGTGCCTGCATGGATGTTCCAAGAAAGCCTAGTAAGAGCTTGATTAAATAGCCCAGGTGTGTTTGATTGGGATTGGAACTAAACTTTGTTGGACACCAGCCCTCCAGGACCGAGTTTGGACACCCCTGAATTAGGGAGATTTTGAAAATGTGTACTGTTGGTGTGCCTTAAAGAACAGGATGGGAAACATTGTGCTAAAACAGCAACCCAGGCTCATTCTGAAAACGTACCCCTATTTACATTTCTGGAGAGCACCAAATACGTCACAGGAGATACATTTATTTATTTTTTTTGCAGTTTTTGCGAATCGACCAAAGGCCACTGTTTACTTTTTGAGACCTCAGATTTCTCTCGCGAGTGCCATTCACCCCTGCTGTTTTCATGAAAATCCACCAGAGGCTGCTGTTGACTGACTGACTGACTGACTGGCTAACTGAATAACTCTCCGATCGACTAACCCACCCTCCTCCTCCTCTATACCCAACTGATAGTGTTTTAAAAAGCACAGATTGACCCACCCAACCAAGTAAAGCCTCCTGCTTTTTACCATGTTTTCAGATTATACCACAATCTCACCACGTGTTTATTTATTTATATTTATTTGTTTATTTATTTATTTTTTTGGCTTTTGTTTTTGTCTTACCTGTTTTCTGGAACCGTTTTTTGCCAGACTCAAACCCCATCGTCATAGTCAACTCCTCTCTGTGTCCACCAACGTATACAGCAAGCCACTGGACAAACTGATAGTTTGTTTCTACATGTGGTTTACCAAGCCCACTCACCTGTCTGAAGCATGCTTCGTAAATGCACAACATTTTTCGTGCAATGTTTTTATTTTTCAGGGTGTAGAGAGCAGTGAACGCTATATGCTGTAGGGAACATGTTGATTTCAATACAGTTATTTCTTGGAGCTCTCTTCTAATGAGCTGGTTGTCTAAATCAAAAGAGACATGCAAAACAAGCAGTCCACAAAAACCAGGATTGAGAACCGCTGGTCTAGAAAGATGAGCACTGTCTGTGACGTCATGGCTTTTTGATCATGAGTTGGTGTATATGCATACAGTACAGTATACATGCTCATTCTCAATGCACATGCATCTGGGTCTCCAAAGAAATCCCGTAATGGGGCAATCATCTAGAAGCCAACCCCCATGCCAATTATCTGTCAGATTATGAAAAGTATGGTTTGCGGTTTTAATCTTGCGGAATGCCATTCAGCAATTTCCCCGCGCACAACAAGGGGGAAGATAAATTAATCAAAGAGATAGAAAATCAATTTGGCTTCCCAACTGTCATTTCAGATCACCTCGCCAAAGCTCTTTTCTCCCAACTCACCGTGATGCTGATGCAAATGGTAGAGCCCCGTCGGAGATGCCTAATGCTGGGCTCGCAGCCTATAACAGCCTCTGCGTGGATGAGAGTCAGTTGAGGTTTGGGAGGATAAAGCTTCTGTGGCTTCCTACTTGCATTTCACGCATGACCCACAGCACTCTGGAAATAACCACATTACATCACAGGGCTAGCATAGTGGTGCGCTGCCAAAATGAATTGAAACTGGGGTGAAGCGGGGGGAGAAACCGAGAACAGTGTGCAAAGGCTGGACTCTCTGGGAGGATCCGCTATTATTGTGCGTAACGGTCTCATTGGGAAGTGTCATGTTGGTGACTTATATCTTGCACATTCAAAAGGGTTGTTTCAGAATATTTGATTAGTTCACCCGAGGCTACATTTTTATGGTTACCCAAGGCAGGGTTTGAGCTTCAAGAAGACCTGACTTGTCCAAATTCTGCACTGTTTTATTAATAAACTGTCTGGAGCTGTAATCGCAGTGTGTGTGTGCGCATTTATATAAGAAGTTGAAGTCAGAATTATTAGCCCTCCTGAATTGTCAGCCCCTTGTACATTTTTCCCCATATTTTTGTTTAATGGAAAGAAGATTTATTTTCATCACATTTTTAAACATAATAGTTTAAATAGTTAATGTTTAATGACTCAAGTTCGAGGCCACAGGTGGAGTGCCTTAGTGTCCCACCAGTGACGATATACAGCCATATTGCAAAGCAAACACTACCAGACAAAGATATAAATACAGCACTACAACATACTGTACCAAAGAGCGAGATCGACTTAGAAAGTCACTAACCTGTTTAATAGTGATTTGACTGTAGTTTCAAACTGTAGTTTGATCATGCAGAGTTTTTCTCATCTAAGGGCTTATTATGCAGTCTTGGTCTCTATTTTGTGATGGAATGTCAACCATCTTTACTCTGCTCAGTATGACAGGCTGATGGATGTCGACGCACTGTAACTGTAATTATAAATATTATAAAATAGGTACTATTCTTATAAATAAACTACATAGTTGCAATCTAAACAACTACATCCTCGCATAAAAAGCCTCAAAAGTACATTATGTTGTCCAACAGCTGCAATAGTTGTCAAACTGTAATGAGATTATTGATCTGCTGTCACTTTAAATGGGCGGAGTTATACAGAAGGGTCAGGAGGCTGTACAAGTACTGCAGAATATTGCATAGCTATCAGCCAATCAGCTTCGAGAACCAGACAGAACTGTTGTATATATATATATATATATTAGGGATGTGCGGAGCAGCCGGTATTTGTATTTGTATTTGTATTTGTTGAGGGGGGAAAAGTATTTGTATTTGTATTTGTATTCGAGTAAAATTCAAAATGGCGCAAAAATATATATTTTTTCTGTTACACTTCTAATTTACGTTATAGTGAAAGTATTGTTTAATTATACCCATTATATAAATTATAGATATGCAATATTGGCTGTTGTTTTTGAACATGTGATAAGAAATGTCATTGAAAAGAAAATAACATAGAAGCCATTATCTCATCTATGGTTAAACCAACAACTAATAAAATACCATTGTGAATATTATGAACCCCACCACC
>NC_141034.1:42330000-42360000 GCF_052040795.2 Danio rerio
ATAAATTTGTCAGCCATTAGAGAGCATTTCAACATTTTCCCAAAATTTTCTTGCTGACACCAGTCACAAGAGGAGCCATCAAATGAGAGATAATTATCTGAGGAGCTGTTGCCGCGGCTAAATGTCACTGTTTATCTGTTCGCCACAACAAATAAATCTCAGGTTATAGCAGAGGACATTGATCTAATTGATCAGACAGGCCTCGGTCATTTACTAGCGAAGGTTAGCAGGCCGCTGACATTTATTTCAGTCATTATGAGCACATTGCATTGTGATTCATGGTCAATAATACACAGCAAGACCTTTTTTTTTTTTGTAAACTAAAACTTTAGGTCAACTTTTTTTTATAATTTAAATTTTTTTTTAACAGAAGAAAAAACACACAACAAATGAAAGGCTAATCTGACACTGCACCAGCTGTAAACATTTGCACCAGAGCCTTTTTTACAATCATTCCATGTCTTAAAAAAAAAAAAATTTAATAAAATAAAAATACAAAAAAAAAGATATTGTGCATTGATACAGTGTGATTTACACATGTGAGTGGGCTTGACAAACCACCTGTAGAAACAATATTCACTCATTTATTCATTTTACTTCGGCTTAGTTCTTTTATTCATTGGGGCTCGATACAGCGGAATGAACCGGCAACTTGCAGCATATGTTTTACACAATGGATGCCCTTCCAGCTGCAGCACAGTACTGGAAAACACCAATATAGAACAACATTCTATCTCTCTATAAAAAGACTTCCGCCTCCTTACTCTAGCACTTAATTCTCTGAGCACAAACAGTTCATTTGTATAATTAGCAATTTTTGTGTGTATTTAATAAAAATTTTTTTCAAATTGTTGAATGCCTGAATTCTAAGTTGCTTTGGACAAATTAAGTTGCTTTTGTATGCTAAATGACTACAGTGGTCAGCATTTGAAGTGGACCAAAAATGTTTTTCAAAGTTGTCCTTAAATTACTGAACAACACCCATTTTTGTTTTCGGACAATTAAAAAAATAAATAAATAATGATAATAATAAGTAAATAAAAAATAAAATACAAACAAACAAATAAACAAATAAGAATAATAATAAATGAATATATAAATAAATAAATTGATCCACTTCAAATAATGACTAATGTAAATGTAAAACTAAATGAAACCAACAAGTCACTGAAAAATAAATAAACAAATAAATAAATTAATGAATTAATAAATTAATAAATTAATAAATAATTTGATCCACTTCAAATGTTGACTAAACTAAATAAAACCAACAAGTCACTGAAAAACTAGCACAAAACAATTATCAGCAAAAATAATAATCCTTTTCCAAATTCATAGCCCTCATGTTGTGGATGAAAATCTCAAGTGGTACTCACTACAGAGTCACATGGGCAGAGCTGAGCTCCAGCATTTGTATTTAGTGTTTGTTTGCATAATTATTTAGGTATTTTTTTTTTTTTTTTTTTTTTTTTTTTTTTTTTTTTTTTTTTTTTTTTTTTACCAAAAGCTGTGCACAAGAGTTAATGTATGCTGTGCATACACTAAAATTAGTTTGGTCGATAAGGAAAGTGCCCTGTTAACTCTGTTGAACTGGAATTATTAATCCCAAACTAAACACAATGGGATAAATAAGTATTCAGTAGGTCACCATTTTTCTCAGAAACCATATTTCTAGGTACTGTTGACTTTAAATTTTCGCCAGATGTTGGTAACAACTAAAGATATCCATATATGTAAAGATTAAGTTATGTGTAATAAAATGAAATGACACAGGGAAAAAAAAAATATTGAACAAGTTTCCATTTTTCTCAGACAACATATTTCTAAAGGTCCAGTTGGTTTAAAATGTTCTTCGAATGTTGATAGCAACTAAATAAAATCCATGTATGCAAAAAAAAAAAATATATATATATATATATAATTAGTTTACAAATAAGCTATGCATCATAAAATAAAATGACGCCAAGAAAATGTTTTGAACACATGAGAAAAGGGAGGTGTAGAAAGGCAGTGCCCAGACAGCAGCAGAAATCTATCAATAGTTATTCAGCAATCCTCTGTCCTTCGTCAGTGTAAATTAATGCCTGCTGCTTCAGTCCAACATCTATACATTAGCAGAATGATGAAGATAAAGCAAGAGTGGACATTTCAGCAAGACAATGATCGACAGCCAAGGAAACTTAAATGCTTTCAGAGAAAGAAAATCAAGCTGTAGAATGGCCTGGCCAATCACCTGACTTGAATCCAATGGAAAATACAAAAAAAATATCAGATTTGCTAGACGAGATGCACAGAACCATCAAGAGTTTTGCACTCTATAAATCTGTGAAAAAAAATCATGTGACTTTTTTGTGTTACATTCTCAAAATCTTTAAACTAAAAAAATTATAAATAATAATAATAGTAATAATAATAATAATAATAATAATAATATTTAAACGCAAACTAATAAAAAACCTAAACTGTATTAATATTGACACACAGCTCACAATAGATAATACAAGTTCAGTTGAGACGAAGAAAGTGTGAGAGAGAAAATGCAAAAAGGAGTGATACATACGGTGTTTTGTTCTTTTTTTTTTCCCCGCGTTTTATGTTTTCAAAATTATCAACTGGTTTTATGTGCATATGTGTGTTTGTGTCTGAGAGCGTTGGAAATGTTCCGCTATTGCATATTTGCAGAGCATTTAATCATCACATCACGCTGTTCCTACAATATTAGCCCATATCTGATCTGCACAAGTTTCAGCCTCCAGCTCTCTTCTGAACTGTCTTTGGCTTCTCGCTGGCATCAGATTAAACCGGAAGATGCATTAGGTAATTCAGACCTTCTTATTCTCACATATGTGAAGGCCAAGGATGTCTTTTGAATAAAGAAATCTACTATTAGCATTTTCATTCATCCCACTGCCAGTTACTCAGCTGGAGTGAAAGTATGCCGTTTAAAATCATTGCTCATGCACGATTAATTATGTAGGCATCGCTTTTTTTTTCATAGTCACCTGTGTAAATATCATGCCACGTGAAATGCATGATTTTAAGAGCACTCGAGAAATATGATTGTAGTAATAATAGTAACGACTATAGTGAAAATAGTATTTATATGTCTGTCTGTATCTTGTAATCCTTATGTTTTTGGGACTAAATATTCCCTCAAGTATAGCAATACCAGTAATGTTGACCTTGTGGGGACATTTGTTTGATCCCCATAAGGAAATTGGTTCATAAATAATCCAGTTAAAAGTATTTTGGAAATGTAAAAATGCAGATTGTTTCCTGTGAGGGTTGGGGTTAGGGATGGGCTTGGTGTAGGGGGATAGAATATACAGTCTGTACAGTAAAAAAAAAAAATCATTACATCAGTGGAAAGTCTCCATAAAGATATCAATACAAGTGTGTCTATAGATGTTGCCACTGAGAATGCACATTTATTTATCCGTAGTGCTACAATTTGTAACATGCTGTGCTGCAGAAGCAAAGACTGTTAATTTATTTATTTATTTATTTATTTTTTTTATTATTTCAAAATTTTAATTGTGTATATGCAATATCCACTAGGTGGCATAAGGAACGATTGATTTTTCATTGTAGGGCCAGTGCAAGTGGACGCCCCCAAATCAAACAAACTGCCCCGGGATGCGTTTCCAAAAACTTTTGTTAGCCAACAAAGGTCGCAAGTTCCTTTGTTATAATAATTAAATATGAGGAAAAGAAAAACATAGCTATTGGTCAGTTTAAGACATCCCATAAAACACCTTTTAGGCTAGGGTCTTTTTTATTTTATTTTTCCCTTTTAAATTTAAATATGTTGCCTAAAATAATAAAGTATTTTCCATTTGATGCGTCCTCCTTTATGTTTTAATAGCGCACAATAATCTTAACACATTAACACATTAAAGACACATCAGCTAGTAACTTTCAGTTGTTGAGTTTTTGTCCATTTAAAAGTCATGTTTGTGCATGAAACATGCACATTTAGATGTATTTATGTGTGTGTGTGGGAGACTGGGCATAAGAGCGGTTGGGTTTCTTTCTTTCTTTCTTTCTTTCTTTCTTTCTTTCTTTCTTTCTTTCTTTCTTTCTTTCTTTCGTTCTTCCAGAGATTATGAACACATATTTGAATTCACATATGAACACAACAGGAAGACATAAAACCTTACAAATTACGTGTCCACTTTTGTAGGCTCAACACAATAATGGCATAGTGTCTAAGCTATATTGAAATCATTTAAATAATTACAAATATTGGATGTAATACAAAAAATAAAAAATAAAATAAAATAAAGTTAAATGATTAAACCAAACAAAAGCTATAACAATTTAGGTATACAAAGTGTAATATAAATAAATTAAAAACAATACAATGATATTAATCAAATCATGCAAACAAAGCATTAATTTTATATTATTATTATTTTTTTTTATCAGAAACTACCTTTCTTGTATTTTATTTTATTTTATTTATTTATTTTATTTTTTATTTTAAGTTTGGATTAGGACTGATGGAGAAATATATATTAATCTAGTTGTTATGGTTGCAAACATATGAACCAAAATGCAAAAATCACTTATAGCACCAACTTTGGTTTAATTTGTTTATGTACTGTATGTGTATACACTGTACCAAGATACAATGGGGCATTTGGTACCATCCTGACAAATTTTATTGTTTCGAGGACTCGTTTCGACACCAACTTTTGGCTGGCCAAACACGTTAAGGACAGAAAAAGAACAATTAAACAAGAACAAAAGAAAATCATTACAAATGCAATATGGATCCTACACCTTCCAGCACCTGCTTCATTTTTAAATGCATGCAGCCTTGGTGTGCATAAGCTACTTCAACAAACAGAATAGATAAATAAAATGTTAAAACCTCAGACTTTTAAACAATGTACGTTGGCTAACAGAACCAATCTTGACCCCTTTGGAGAAGAGGTCACTAACAGTGATCAATTTGGAGCCCCGAGTGAGTTGTTCATCAAGAGAAAGACTACAGAGACCTGAACATAGCATGTGCTATATCACCAGAAATGATAGAGATGCAGTTTTGTTTGCTCCATAAGCAGCTTTTAGCCATGATTGACCACGACCTCTCATGAAATCTATTAGCAACGGATCCTAAGCTGAAGTTATAAAAGGCATGTTCGCAAAGGCTGAGGGTAAACAAATTAATCGATTTTCTTCACATCAATTATTTCAGGAGAACATTCTGTGAGCGCCTTTGATCCTTTCATATCAAAGAGATGAGCTCAGACACAAAACACACGCTTTCTCAGCACTGTAAAGCCACAACAAGTCACTCTTATGGTGTGTTTCATGGTTGTTTCTGACAAAACTTTGCTAGTTAATCGAACTTTAGTGTTAAATCAAATGCATCAGATGTCACTTTCTTATGGTTTTACCCTTATTGTGCAATTACTTGCATTCAGCATCAAAATTCCACCTGCATTTCCTACAGTAGCCCAGCACTGCAAACATTACTCAACACCCGCGTTCAAAGAGAATAACAGTAAATTTAAATGGTCTTGACCTGCCAAGTCTCCGTCAGCACGAATAGATTTGAATCATGCCCATTGCATTGCAGTAAACCTAGGATGATTGTGCCGCGTGTGCAGTAAACCTAAGATGACTCGGCTCGTTTGGATCATTTAGGGTCAAAGCGAATTTTTATTGGCAGGTTGCCTTTGATGCAGGGTCTTTAATCAGATGCCATTTAGCTATTTGCCACAAGGGCTCATGGGGGAGAGAGAAAGACAGCCCAATGCACTGCATCTTCATTAGGCTGGGGGACAGTGTAATCTCGCACATTTTGAATGCCATACAAGCTGCTACAGGAGCGTGTGGAGCTCCCTGTCCCATTTGAAATGGAAATCATTGGAGATTGCGAATCCAATGAGCTAGCATAGCTTTGAATCGGAGATTAAAGTTGTTTTGTTTACAGGCATGTCGCTGATAGATCGAGCGAGTTCAGGGAGAAGTGAAGGAGGTGAGACTGTTCAATATTACATCTCGCCGGATGTCAGACGTATTGAACGGCAGTTAATCAAATATAACCTCACGCCTAATATCATAATTAGAACTGAAATCAGCCCTCGGAAAGGTCTTTTGTGAAAACAATGTGCCGCACGAGTCTCGGAATAGTGAGAATGAAATGTCATCCCCATCGGCTGTGTTAGTGTAACAGCTCGAAAATACTATTGTTTATTTAACTGCCGACAGCTCTATTGTGCATATTTTCTGATAGTTTTTTTTGGTCGGATGGAGGTCACCTTGCAAAAAGAACCAAACAATAGTCTCATGTCGCAACTCCCAGCGTGCCCATTGTTATCTGCGTGGAGAGCCACTCACAGAGGTTGATGAATACGATCTGAATGCTGGTGTGAAAGATGAGAGAGAGAGCATTAGAGGCAGAGAGAGAGTGCAAGGGACTGATGATGCAAGTATACGGCAAGATGCTAAATACCTTGGGCGAAATATAAAGCAAGACACTTGCAAGTTTGCTTGCAGTGGATTTTGAAACACAGCGAGAGATTGAGAGGGCTGCCACATTAACATGCACCTCACCAGGTAGTGACGAAGTCGAAGCGTCTGCGATTGCCTTGCGCTAATCCGCACCATCCTGAAAAGGCATTGCATCATTACTGAAGAGATGGGAACTTCCTTTGTTTTATGGCAGGATAATTGCTGCTTCATTTCGGAAAGGAGTTCGCATAAAAGCTGCCGTCTGGCGCATTATACGTTCCGCACACGTCCATGCGGATGCCCACAAAAATAAAAGCTCACTCGTCTGGGCATAAAGTGCCGAACAAAATATCTCTCTGTATATCTATCATTACAGATATATGAACTCATTACAGCTGCCTCTGTTTTACCATCCTCTTTTTTTTCTCCTAACCGAAACCTTAAACGAATCATTTATTCTTCCCCTATCCCCTCAATGTCCACAGACGGCTCCTCTTACTGGAAATGCCATCGGAGAAAGAGCTCTTATAATGAAGCGAGGGACAGCTACATCAGTATAAACACAACACACGGCCCCCAGGGCTCACCCCAACCCAGCGACAGGGAAAATGGATGTGGACCTTTCGGAATGGAATAGAGATGGCCTCAACTCTGGGTTATTATTCAAGCCTAATCTCCCATCAGGACCGGCTGTGTGAAGTGAACAAATGGGCTGACTATGGAGACGTCGCTGGCATTAGAGAGGGTAATTGGGGAAGCATGTTTGGACGGTACGGCTAACCAGGAGCGACTGGATGTGTTCATCTCCAGTACTTTAGTTAGGGTTTGAATTGGGCTGTGCAATACGACAATATATATCATATGGACAAAGTCTAAAGTCTATCGTTTCAAATCAAGCTCCATCATTTATTACAGTAATACTTCCTCATACTTTTTGTGAACAATATGCAGATGGAAACATGAGGTTACTCTTTACAATAAGTTTCATTAGTTAATGTTAAGTAATGCATTTACTAACATGAACAAACAATGAACAATACATCTACTACTGTATTTGTTCATGTTAACGTTAGTTAATGAAAATACAGTAGTTTATTGTTAGTTCACGTTAACTCATGGTGCATTAACTAATGTTAACAAGCATGGACTTGGATGTTAATAATGCATTAGTAAATGTTCAATTATGTTTAGTAAATGCTGTTCAAGTGTTGTTTATGATTAGTTCATGTTAGTAAATGCATTAACTAATGAACCTTATTGTAAAGTGTTACCAAACATGATTATCAATGCCATAAGAAAGTTGCAATCTTGAGTTTAGAAAGTAACAATTTTGCTATTTACTTTGCTATTTACTCATTTATTTTGATATACACACACACACACACACACACACACACACACACACACACACACACACACACACACACACACACACACACACACATATATATATATATATATATATATATATATATATATATATATATATATATGTGTGTGTATATGGTAATTAGGCAAGTTATTGTATAACAATGTTTTTTTTTTCTGTAGACTCTCAAAAAATATATAGCTTAAAGGAGCTAATAATTTTGTCACTAAAATGGTTTTTGAAAAATTAAAAACTGCTTTTATTCTTGCCAAAATAAAACAAACAAGACTTTCTGCAGAAGAAAAAATATTATCAGACATACTGTAATAATGTCCTTGTTCTGTTAAACATCATTTGGGAAACATTTAAAAAAGAAATTAAAATTCAAAGGCGGGCTAATAATTCGTCCCTGATTTATCAGGGGTCACCACAGCAGAATGAACTGCACAAAAGTTTTTTTTTTTCATATATTTTATTAATATTTTTTTCTAATATTTTTTTATTTTGTTTTGCTTTTTACATTTTTGATCAAACATTTGCCCTGAATTTCTTAACTAAGTGAGAAATATGATCACATATGAAGTAGTACTGTACATTTCTTTATCAATAGTATATTCTAGTATATTCTCAATTTAGGCTTGGTGATTAATTAAAAATTAATTGAAATTGACATTTAGAACCTATATATATATATATATATATATATATATATATATATATATATATATATATATATATATATATATATATATATATATATATATATATATATATATATATATATATATATATATATATATATATATATATATATATATATATGTATATATAATTTTTTTTTAATGTAAAGTCATTGTGTAAACAACAGTCTATAAACTTCCTGAATCACAGACAGCAATATTTTAACAATTTAAACAAAAATAATCACATTCTGGTCATCGCAATATATCTTGATTGCAATATATATATATTGCAATCAAGATTCCTGAAAGTATTACATCGCTTTGTATATGTTTATTATTACCAAATGCTGAGCCTATAGTGTATAGTGTATGGACCCAAAAGCCGCTTCGCTTGACGTCACACTTAACAAGTGGACTGAAGCAAGTGTTTACAAATGTGAAATCCCAGGGAGGAGCTAAGGCTGATTTACACTTCTGCGACCACTTTGCAGCCACATCTGTTCTCAAGTAGGACAATGGACCTATTGTTGAGCCTTTCTTTGCTCTACATTGACGATGACACCTGAAATGTCTTGAGACGGCATATTTTCGAAATATTTGCTTACAGAAAATGCAAGTATTGCAGTGTTTAAAATATAATTTACTTGATATACAAGAGTTGTTTTATTTTTTAAAAAAGTACTGCTTATTTAATTGTTTAACTGAACAAACAGAAAATCTTTATACGTTTTTTTTTTATATAATTTTCTGGCAGTGTGTGTTTCAATTTCAGTTGTTCAACATTGATTTATTATAAATCATCTTGGATAGTAGATTTTATGATTCCTTAAAATCAAGTAATGCACCCTTCGTTAAAAAAAAACTCTCACTTGTAATATGCGAGCATATTTACTGTACGTGAACTATGAAGCCAAAAAAATTTAAATAAAATAAGCAAATAAAATAATCATTCATTATTTATCATGTTTGAGCTAGAATGTTTAATCAATCGAGATTTTGACTTTAGGCCGCATCGCTCAGCCCTACTCTCAATCAAATGAAAATCACTGCTCTCTTTCAGATATGTTTGGTGTTGTGACCAAATTTCTACAAATAATAAGTACCAAACAAGGTCCACACTCAAGATTTGTATTAATTTTATCACAGGAGAAAACAATTCAATAAAATCAGCTGTGAGCATTCGTCAGTGCCTATAGAACTTGTCATTTGAGTATATTCTATACAATGTAAAAAAAGAAATAGTCCTTTATGTGGTCAGTATAGTTAAATTGATTGAATTGACAGAAATGGTATCATTTGTATTAAATTCTTTAACTACAGGCACTTTTATGTCCTTTGGTCACATATCCGGAATTTTAAACTTCAACAATGAACATAACATTTTAAGATATTATTTTTCTGATATTTATTAATGTATCTTAATTAAGCACTAGTGAAATAATTTAAATATTTTATAGTTATTAATGTGAGACTATTATCAATATTTTCTTATACAAAATATAGCAGCCTCACAGTATCAGTGTCATTTCCACCACAACACTGTAATGTCGCATTAAAAATTTGTGTGAAAGATTATTTAGGTGGTTTCTCTAAAAATCAATAGTGCCATCTGAGAACATCTTCAAGATGGAGGGAATTTAAATTGTTAAAATACTTGAAGAAAAATCAAGGGAAATACAGCTTGATAAGGAAATACATTTATTCTACTTCATTTCAAAACATGTTGTAACTTCATAGATGTTTTTAAAAACCAAACAAAATTAAGTTAAATAAGAGTGTTTTGTATACATGAAAGGCTAGTATCAATTCAATAAACTGTAGAAACGTCATTTCCACCATTGTCATTTTTTTTATCTGTCATTTTTTAACTGTCATTACCACACACATGTATACACAATGTATAAGTTTATGCTCTATTTAATATACAAATTCAGTTTATTTATTTTTTAATAAGCTCTTAACCAAATTAATATTATATTTTAGAGTGTGAGAGGTGCACAATTCAGTATTCAACTAATTTATTTCATTGACAATTGTATAATTATTATATATATTGTGGAAAGTTTGGTTAAACTAGATACAAAAATAATCTTAGACAATGTTTGACTGTCATTTTTTTTTCTTCATTTTAAAATCTGTATATTGAGATGTGGTGGAATTGACATTTATTCAGTTCATGATGGAAAAAAAAAATGTTTCTCTTCTTATCTAAGTATGTCCTCTTACAGATCTTAAAACTAGACAAATTGTTTCAACTTATGAGGCTGTGTTACGTTAATTTTGAACAAACCTTTTTACTCAACTTCACAAGGCTAAAATGCCCGTTGTTGAAGAATGCCCCATATACATATATCGTTATCAAGGTATGAGATGACTTATATCATTACATGAGATTTTTGTCGTATCGGTTGAATTAATTTCAGACATATCAAGGCTTTTTTGCCTTCAAAAGCGCCACCAAAATGTCCTTCAAGCTGGTTTGAGCAGAAATCTCGCACACATAAACACATCGAAAGAAATAACTATGCGTGCATGTTAGATGTTTGCCTATTTAAAAAGCAATCACTAGCGACTGGAATGAGACCAGATTTGCTAGCACACAGCGAGCAAATATTTATTAACTTTTGCAAACATTTCGATATTATATGTGTTTTATCTTTGCATGCTTGTAATTTGCGGCAGTGACGGGATACAGATGGCAGGATCAGGGGAAGACATTAGCACACAGCTACACTACTGCAGTGACTAAAACCCTAGCAATTAACTCTTTCCTTCATGCATGGGGTGAACAGGAATGAAGAGGAGCTCAAGCAGAGATGAGGGGATTTTATTTTAATGATCTGATTCATTGATCCTTTAAATTTCTGCCCCTGAAGGAGGATGAGACAGATGCATACGTACAATTCCTTCCTAATTTATTATCGTGTTGTCACTCTCGGGGTAAACTGCTTAGAAAATGTATGTCATTCTGTTGTCCAAACAGCATAAGCAGTTTATTTACCCTTTTCTATGACCAGGCCTGAAACACGTCAACACTGGGGGAATTTTTTTGCTTCAGGGTCGTGTTGCCATTATTTGTGCCCATTATACCACTTGATTGAATTGTTTTGCTGTACCACCCAATTGCATAAAGAGGGGTAAAATGTCCTGAGGGGCTTGCTATTTTTGGAGGGGATTTGTTTAGTGGTTTGTGTATCTTTGAGTATACAGTTGAACGCAAAATATTTAATCCTCTTGTGAAATTGTTTTTTTTTTTTTTTTAAATAGGGCTGCACGATACTGGAAAAATTACACATTGCAATATTTGTTTTATTTCAGGATATATATTGCAATATGAATACAATTTTACTAGATGAGTTGAATAAATGTGTGTAATCTATAATTTTATTTTGATTGGCAAGATTTTGTAGGCTAGTGCATAACATATACAGTAATTCAAGTTTTTTTGTATAGCACTCGTAGTCTTGTATAATAGGCATAGTATTTATATTATTGAGCACAATATTTGTATAATAAACAATCTACAAGCATAAATAAATTCAATAAAGATAAATATGCTAATTATATATACAGTGTTTTATTATTTTCTAAAGAGTCAAAATGTATTCAGGTATACACTATCTGAAAAAAGTCTTGTCGCCCATCCAAGATTTAGGAACAACATATAATACCTTGACTTCTAGTTGATCATTTGGTATCAGAAGTGGCTTAAATGAAGAGCAAAGGCCTCTAGATTATGCTTATTTTACCAAAATAAAATATGATCATGCCTTGATTTTTAATTATTTAATTAGGATTGTCTAATTTTGCTTAGACGAAAGTCTTGTCACTGAACAGAAATAATGTACATTATAGAATATAAAGTCATGGTGCAGTGGAAAAAGAATTAATATTGTGTATGACTTCCATGAACTTGGAGGACTTCATCCATACATCTCTGCAATGACTCCAATAACTTATTATTAAAGTCATCTGGATTGACAAAGAAAGCCTCTTCCATCTTACCCCAGACATGCTCAATAATGTTTATGTCTGGTGACTGGGAAAAATGTCTGGGACTGGTCAATCCTGGAGCACCTTGACCTTCTTTGCTTTCAGGAAATTTGATGTGAAGCTGAAGTATGAGAAGGAGTGCTATCTTGTAATGTAATGGGCAGCACAAATGTCTTAAAACCTCAGGCTGTTAATGTTGCCATCCACTCTAAAGATGTCTCACATGCCCCCATACTGGATGTAACGCCAAACCATGATTTTTCCTTCACCAAACCTAACTGATTTCTATGATAATCTTGGGTTCATGCAGCCTCCAATGGGTCTTCTGCAGTGTTTGTGATTTTTGGAATGCAGTTGAACAGATGATTTATCTGAAAAATAGACCTTCTACCACCAAGTCAAGGGATTATTTGTTGCTCTTACAACTGGGATTGTCAAGACTTGTCGACTATTGTACAGTAATTGAATAATCAAATGTAAAATAATACTGCATAGTCTTCATTTTATAAACTTAATTGTTATTATTAAATAAAAAAATAATAATAAACGATGCATTTTCTAATGCATGAAAGCTTTTAAAACCCTCACAAAGTCACAGGCCTCAAAAAACACATGCTAAATTATAATCCTCAACATTGAATATACTTGCTGCTATGTGAATGATCTCATTGCAATATCAATGTTGAAACGATATATTGTGCAGCGCTAGTTTTAAGTATTTCCCAAATGTAATAAAGCAAGAAAATGTTCAGTGTTTCCTGTTTTTTTTTTTTTGGCTGAAATAAAAAGCAGTTAATATATATATATATATATATATATATATATATATATATATATATATATATATATATATATATATATATATATATATATATATATATAAATGTTGTTTAAAATGCCCTTTTATATATATATATATATATATATATATATATATATATATATATATATATATATATATATATATATATATATATATATATATATATATATATATATATATATATATATATATATATATATATATATATATATATATATATATATATATATATATATATATATATATATATATATATATATATATATATATATATATATATATATATATTGTTTAATGCCCTTAATATTTCTTTTTTCGATAGGCTTCAGAACAAACCACTTTTGTCCAATGACTTGCCTAATAGCCTAACTTGCCTAGTTAACCTAATTAACCTAGCTAAGCCTTTAATTTGCACTTCAAGCTGAAAACTACTGTCTTGAATAATAACTAGAAAAAAATCCACTTTCATCATGGTAAAAAACAAAATAAACTCGTTGTTAGAAATGGTTATTAAAACTTTTATAGTTAAAAATGTATTGACAAAATATGGCTCCATTAAGCAGCACACTGAAAATATCTGAAAAAATAATAATAAAATCAAATAAGTTCTAATAAATTTGCTTTGAACACATTTTGTCGCCCTTTATGCTCTTTTTTTCAGCTAAAGAATCTCTAATTGTATCAGTTTACATTTTAAGAATACTTGAAACAAGCAAGCGCCACAATTTCACTTAATTTGTCCCAAGTGACCACAGATAGAGAAGCCAGAAAAGCCAAATATTCAATGCCGCTACAGAATAAGACGCAGTCCACTCAGACATATCTAATTCCCATTTTTTACGGACAGGATTTAACTGTTACACCTTTTAGGTATCTTGCGAATGGGGTGATATTAAAAAAAAAGAGAAAAAAAAAACTTCAGTGTTGAGCAAATAGATCCAGTACAGCCAGAGTTAAACAACAAATTGCTCAGTTCCGCATTGTTGTACTCTATATCCAAGGTCTATTATGAGAACGCTGCTCATTGATTTGACCTTCAGCTTATCCTATTTGTCAATTTCACACTCTTCACTTCGCCCACGACTTCTCCCTACAATAGTGAATAATTTACAGCTGCTCAGGTATGTGTTACGCGAATCAAACATGCGTTTATCTCAGTTGCAGAAGTGCTATTGTCGAAAAATGAAGCCATCTCTGTATTGTTATTGCATGAGTGTTAGTACCTGAGTGTGTGCGCAAGTGTGTCCAAGCATTTCTCCACATCCCTGAGGTCCCCTAAAGCATCGTGACAAACTTCAACCAGCAGCTTTTGATGTGCCAGAGCAGTAGCGGAGGAGCGCACAGTGGTTCCAGCATTTGTAGGAAAGCCCCTGTGCACAATCAGTATCGATTATAAGTCAGATCGCATCACCGCAGACAGCCCGGCTCTGATAACACATCAAACGAAGACACTGGATTGATTTCTCTTTCCTCGTTCTTTCCCTAATTATCTCATCCACCCACCCCAAAATACCAACGGCGGCTATACATTTCTCTCTCTTATCTCACAAATCCCAAATTGCCCCATATTTACCCACCAGAAATTGTTGATGCCAGATTGAATTGTGTGAGTGAGCTGTTGATTACGTGTGATTTAATTCAGATTAAAATCGTGTGGGTCTGCATGTCTGATTATAAGGAGAATAATGACTGCATTAATGCTAATAGCTCACAAATACTTAAAACGTGTTTATTGACTTGTGTTTCATTGGATAATTATATAATCCCATTAAGGATTAATTGATGCACTGATAGCATTAGGAAGAGGAGAGAACTATTTATTAATGTAGCATTGTTTGATTTATTTATTTGATGAGATATGTCTGACATGTCAACACTGTGCATTCCTTTGTTTCAGGAGTATGATGCCATCATTTTTCCCCCATTATACCACCTGATTTAACTTATATGTATACTTATGTTTTGCTATACCACCTGCTTTTAATATGTGATTATTTTCTATACACAGGATAAAGAGGTTAGCTATTCTTTAAAAAAGTGAGTAAATCTGTCTTAAAAGCAACAAGTTTTTTTTTGGTACACCTGTCCAAGTGCTTGTTAACACAATTTTCGAGTCAGCCAACTACATGGCAGCAACTCAGTGCATTTAACCATGTAGACATGGTCAAGACGATCTGCTGTAGTTCAAATCGAGCATCAGAATGATGGAGAAAGGTGATTTAAGTGACTTTGAACGTGGCATGGTTGTTGGTGCCAGACTGGTTTGTTTTAGTATTTCAGAAACTGTTGATCTACTGGGATTTTCACGCACAATCATCTCTAGGGATTACAGAGAATGGTCTGAAAAAGAGAACATATCCAGTGAGTGGCAGTTCTGTGGGCGCAAATGCCTTGTTGATGCCAGCAGTCAGAGAAGAATTGCCAGACTGGTTTGAGATGACAGAAAGGCAACAGTAACTCAAATAACCACTCGTTACAACTGAGGTATACAGAAGAGCATCTCTGAACACAACACACCATGTGCCACTTCTGTCAGCTAAACAAGAAACTGAGGCTACAATTCACTTAGGCTCACCAAAATTGGACAATAGAAGATTAGAAAAATATTGTCTGGTCAGATGACTCTCGATTTCTGCTGCAACATTCGGATAGTAGGGTCAGATTTGGGCATTGACTACATGAAAGCATGGATCCATCATGGTTCAGGCTGTCGGTGATGGAGTAATGATGTGGGGGGTATTTTCTTGGCACACTTTTGGGCCCATTAGTACCAACTGAGCATCGTGTCAACGATCTTCTATCTTCTGATGGCTACTTCCAGCAGGATAATGCGCCATGTCATAAAGTACGAATCACCTCAGACTGATTTCTTGAACATGACAATGAGTTCACTGTACTCAAATGGCCTGCACAGTCTCCAGCTCTCAATCCAATAGAGCACATTTGGGATTTGGTGGAATGGGAGATTCGCATCATGGATGTGCAGACAACAAATTTGCAGCAACTGTGTGATGCAACAATGTCAATTTGGACCAAAATCTCTGAGAAATATATCCAGTTCTTTGTTAAATCTATGCCAATGGGGGTCTAATCTACTAGATTATGGGGGTCCAACCCGGTACTAGTAAGGTGTACCTAATAAGTGGTCGGTGATTGTTTGTTTACTTAATTATTATAATGCAACAAGTGTACTCTCTTTTTTTAGTGAAGTGGACTAACTGATTATTACAGCAGGGGCTTGAGATTTTTGTCAGAATTATTAGCCCCCATTAGATTTTTTGCTCCAACTTTATATTAAGTGGCCTTAACTAATATGTACTTACACAGGAATTAATAGTTTGTTACAGTGTACTTACTGTGTAAATACATGTATTTATTGTGTACTTATGCTTGATTAAATACATGTATGTAGTTACATCTGTAATTAACTTTTGTAGTTACATTTGTAAACACACTGTTGACCATCCCTTACACCTTTACCCTCCCTTAAACCTACCCATACCACCAAACCTGTCCATAACCCAACCCCAATCTCTTAGTCAAAAGCACAAGTGTTCTCAAATACATTATAAACACAGTAAGTACATTGTATTTATTTTTTGATGTAAGTAAGGACACTTAATATAACGTGGGACCGATTTATTTTTTTTTCTCTTTTTTTCTTTTTTTTTTCTTATTTCCCAAATTATTTTTAACAGAGCAAGGACATTTTCACAGTATGTCTGATAATATTTGTTCTTCTGGAGAAAGTTTTATTTGTTCTGTTTTGGCTAGAATAAAAGCAGTTTTTAATAAAAATAATAATAAAAATACATTTTAATGTCAAAATTATTAGCCCCTTTCAGCTATATATTTTTTTTCGATAGTCTACAGAACAAACCATCGTTATACAACAACTTGTCTAATTACCATAACCTGCCTAATTAACCTAATTAACCTAGTTAAGCCTTTAAATGTCACTTTAAGATATAAATGTCTTGAAAAATTTCTAGTAAAATATTGTATATATATATATATATATATATATATATATATATATATATATATATATATATATATATATATATTATATACATACATACATACATACATACATACATACATATATATATATATATATATATATATATATATATATATATATATATATATATATATATATATATATATATATATATATATTCTCATAAGGACAGTTTCTTTTAGTTTAGCTGGAATATAATTAATATGTATATTTTAAGTTAATATTATTATTATGCCCCTTAAGAAATTATTATATTTATTTATTTTTGTTTGTTTATTAAGTTAAGTTCATTATATAATCCCATTAGGTTTAGTTGATTCACTTATAGCATTAGGAAAAGGAGACAGTTTATTAATGTAGTATTTGTGTGATCAGTGATTTATTTCTCTGGTGGGAGGAGCAGAGTCTGATGTTCATTCCCAATGTACGTAGCCTAATTCCCAATTACCCACTGTAACAGGAGCCATTAGAATCTTGACAAGTATACCAAACTTTCTTTATTAAAGAGTTGAGCCCTCTAACTGGGTTAGGTGTCCTGAGCCTTTGTGCTTCGTCTTGACAGACTGACGTGACGCTTCTTTAATTGCTTGTACCTCAGCAGGTCAAGGGGTAATCTACTCCTCTCTTCATACAGCCATCCCAGAGAAGAGATATCTGAATTCATTTAGCAAATTAAGCTCGAAGAGACAAGAGAAATCATTAACTTGCCGAGAATTACGAGAGTCCTCGTCCTCGGAAAGCAAACCAGATGGGACGAAGCCTCTACAAACTCCCCTCCTCTATATCTCTCTCGGTCATACCAAAAGCAGTTTTGTATTAATTCTGAATATCCCCTGTTTAATCTCAGATTCCTCCACACTTGGGCAGACTGTGGAGTGATGCATGCCGATGTACGCGTTGGGGTTGGAACGGTTGATGGCGTAATCTGTAAGACACAAATTAATTGTCAAAGTCGTCAGCTAGCGAGGCAGGCCCCGGCAAGTCAAGTCTTGAAAGACTGAAGGATGATTTAAATATTCTGCTGGATTTGCCTTCTCCCAGAGATGTCACATCTGATTTGACAGTCCCTAATGGCGGAAGACAGCGAGAATTTGTGCAAGGTTTGAATGAAGGTTAAAATGGAAATGGTTTCTGATGTGTGCCTCTCCGAAATGGTTCGCATTTAACTTCTGTATTGCATATCAAATGATTTATTATGTATTTAGAGATCTTATATGCCAGAAACAGGTTGTTGGTCCATGTAAATAATTTTGATAGATGGTGCAAACACATTTACTATGAATGCGGAATTGAGTAAGCGTTGATTTTGCGCCTACACTTGGTGAGCATCAAATCTCCATGAATATTCATTGATTTTTGTGTGGGTCACACAATGTTTGTTTGGTAGTTTTTTTTCTTCCTGTTTAACACCATACGCAAAGTAAATCAGATGCAACACGAGCCTACGCCAATTATATCAGTATACTTACTGAAAAAAAAAAAAAGAAACCTGCGAATTAGCTGTGAGCTCAAAAAGAGGGAGAGGAGGAGAAAAAGAGACCCTAATCTACTTTGGAAGTCATGTCTGGCCTGTACTCACAGTGAATTTCCTGGTGTAAATGGAAGCTAATGGGGGAAAGGTCTGTGTAATTCTCTCTCCATTAGCCACTCTGCCTGGCCTAATTGCTTAGCCGAGCCTGAACAATTTTGTTAGACATTGCTAGGGTAATTATTGCTGCTTTGGCTAAAAATAACAAACCTCACACTAAACTGGGATGCATGGCTGCTTTCTATTCGGATTATTTCCCCACTATTTTCTCCATTTCTTCTCTCATCCTATCACAAAACATATTGTTGTGTTGGACGTCATGATGGAGATGATGCTTGATGTGTCTTAAGAGGATTCAGTAGAGGGTTGTAGTCTCCTAGAGGATTCTCATTCATAGGTCATGACTCTTAGGCTATTTTTGCATAACAGCATATCCAACTAAAAATGGTAAATGTTTTGTGTGTTTTAGCTGTGCATTAACAAGGGTGTCCACGGGGTCTTCAAAAGTATTACAATTTGATAAATCAATTTAGAGAAATGCAAGGCCCCCAATAAGTATTAAAAAGTGTGCCCAACTTTTAAAAAAATGGTTTCATACATGAAACTTTGTTAATAGTGTCCTATATGAACATGTTTTGCATTTATTTTCTCCTCGTTTTTGATTGTTTTCAAGAAAATTGTATTTGAAAATGCTGTGTAAAAATATATTGTAAAAAAAAAAAAACCCTTCAATGTAAAATTTGAATAGGAGGTAAGCATTTGGCATTTTAACTCTAAACAACTGTTTTTAAGAGATGAATTCATATCCATAAACACATTTATTATGTTTAAAATCAGAAAACCATTTGATATGACCCCCTCCGAAATTGATCTATCTTCTAATTTCATGAATATGAAACCAATCTATTTTTCTTAAAGTGAAAAAGCACACACTAGTTTCCCCCAACAGACTACTATGTGTCAAAAAGATAAATTAAATTTCATTTAAAAAATATATTTTCAGTAAATCCCACTGACTTTTGTAGACATCTGACAAAAATAGTCAGACAGCTTAGTAATAAGTGAAGCTGCGGGTTCTGCTTGTGGAATTGTTTAATTATCCTGATGAGCTGAGATTTTGAGAGATTTATTGAGGCTATTGTCCACAAAGACACATGAATTTTTGTAAACAAATTTTCAAGAACATGTTTTCCTCAATTTTCTAGAAAACACCCTGACACCTTTCAGTGACCTGATACTGTTTTCTTCGATGTAAAAAAAGCAGCAATTCAGACAATACCCATATTTGTGTGGACATCAGGGCCTAAGGTTGTGACTGAATTTGGTTTTAGCTTTCTGTTTTTCTTGAGTGATTCTGCTTTTTAAAGCTACAGTTTTTTTTTTTTTTTCACTCTGAGGATACACTTTGCTTTGTATCAAATCATGTATCAAAAAAGTCTACCTAAAATTAAAAGATCAGTTAAATTGTTAAGTTATGTTTAGATGAGCTATTAAGAAAGTAAAAATCATTAAACAAGACAAATAACCTTGATTTATTAACTTATTAAATGCTATTTTACTAGGTATTACATTTTGTATCAGTATGCTAAAGTTTGCCTGAAATTTAATCTTTGAATGATGTTGTGTAGTTTTTGGAAATCAAAAATGTATATATATATATATATATATATATATATATATATATATATATATATATATATATATATATATATATATATATATATATATATATATATATATATTTATATATATATATATATATATATATATATATATATATATATATATATATATATATATATATATATATTTTTTTTTTTTTTTTTTTTTTTTTTTTTTTTTTTGTAGTTTAAAAAAGAATATAGAGATAAAGCATTAAAATTTTGGTCATGTTATTTTTATGTACAATCCATGCTATTAAGAAGCCATTAAAAACAACTATTGACCAATATTTAATTCAAATACTTTTTGTAAGTAGCAGAAAAGCCATAACTCAAAAAAGATTTCAGGTTAATCCTCCAACAAGGGCTCAATGGAAAGGAAATGTAAAGGAAATACACAGTATGGAGACTTGATTCCAAAGATTCCAAAAAGTACAAGAGGTATTGGCAAAAGGAGACTGAGTATGTCATTGTATGATATGATAATGTGCTTCAAATGTATCATAGCTTGATTTTGTAACCCATGTGACATGGGTGAATCTGTTTCTTAATAATAGTTAGTAAGGTAGTTGGGTTTTGGTATTGGGTATGAATATCAGCCCATATAAGTGCTAATAAACAGTTAATATTGTAATAATAGACAGGTAATACGCCAGCAGTAAAAGATGTGAATTTGTCGCCTTGGAATTATAATGCTCTATCTGCATTCTAAATGATATTGAGATATCTAGCTTCAAAGTTTTTGCATTACATATAGCAAACAATATGGAACCGTTCTCTTTAACAAAAAAAATTAAATAAATAAAAATAACGCAGAAGCTTCTAGTTCTAAAAAATTCATTTCCACTTGCAATTATAAGGTTCTGTCTGGCAGATCTTTTTATTGAGGCTTTACTTTTTAGGAAATACTATCAGTCTTCTTATTAATTTCTTACAATCTGTTGTTTTTGAAAGTGTTATTATTATAATTTTTTTGCTTACTACATTTATTTTATGTTTTAGGATGAGTATTTTTTCTTGTTCAAATTAAGCATACAAGGCTGAGCTAAATGACTTGTCCAGTGCAGCTGTTAATTTTATCTAAGTAATATGGTAATAAATATAAAATTATATGCTTTATATAAATTCTTGAATTATATTCATTAAACTATATACCCCATGAATTAAGTATTTTCCCTTGACGGCTTATATCATATTTAGAGACAATGAGCAAGAAAGTTTTTTAACATTTAAACAGTTTAATAAACACTGAAAATGTTTTAATGACTATATATGTATGTGTCTGTGTGTGTGTGTGTGTGTGTGTGTGTGTGTGTGTGTGTGTGTGTGTGTGTGTGTATACACAAAACAAAAAAAAAACATATATATTCACATTTGTTATATAAAGTTTTTTTTTATAAAAACAAAATTTAACATTTCATCTCAATGTCAAAAAAATGCTGCTAAAAAATGCATTACATTTACACACAATTCACATATGTCACGAATTGTTACTGAAAACCGATAGATAGCGTTACCTACAATTTCAGGCATTGCTATTAATGCTCTGTATATATTAGCGTTTATTAAGGAACATTAAAAATCAAATCAGTTGTAAAATAAATTCAAGATCATTTTGAAACTTCTCACTTTTGCATTACAGACTAAAGGCTGTGAACGGTTTAAGTGAATGCATCTCCTGAAAGTATACTGAAGCATATTACAGTAGAAGATTACTGGAATCTTTTTTTCAGGGAATAAAAAGAAAATCACCTTTTGTTCTCCATCTTGTTATTTGATGGCAAATTTCAAACTGCATTTATATATAGCTGCAGACAGCATATGCGTTTTATTCATAATGACTCATTTAAATATAATTACATTTATTCTGTAAATTCAACTGACACTGAATATATGTATTTTTTTCAACAATTAGATGTTAGATTATATAGTTAATTTTAGCATTAACCTGACAAGAAACAATTAACTGTCAAAAGACATAATTGAAATAATTGTGATCAACCTTGAAACTGCAATTGGTTTCATTTGGCACTTTGCAGCTTTATTTATTCATCTTTTCTATTAAATTTATTTTAATTTCTATTAATTTTATATTAGCTTTCTTTCTTTTTAACACACTTCACAGTCACTGGAATGTGTAGCCAGATTTCAGCATTTGTGATTAAACTGATGAGAGGTGTTTATTCGCCATTTGAACAAAATTCTCATTTAGACCAACAATTTTCATCCCTCTAAATCCTTTCAGTCCACGCTCTCATTAAAATTCTCCACCAAAGGCTGATCTAAAACAGGGCTTTCCTCTTTAACAAACAATGCTGCGGCTCTGGGAAAAAGCTGAACCTTGAACTCACCGGTCAGCGATTAATGCTGGAAATCATAAATAACAGCACATTTAATTACACGGTTTGTGCCTAAGTGTGCTCGAGTCAGTCTCGCTCCCTCCGTATACTGCCACTCGCAAAATGACGTTCATATATTCCTGCTCCATCTTTCTGCTGGTCTGGCACTTGTGTTTATGTTGTGCCGTGATTGGTGATTTATATTTTGACAGCATGCATCTGCGTATTTTGCTGATGTGCTGTTTTAGTGAGTGTGTGCCAGTCATCGTGCGCACTATTGACTTTTTTTTTTAAACCTTGGCCTATGATGGGATTTATGAGCTGGAGATGTTAGCGGATGTCTAAGGTTTTCTTCCCTTTTTTTTTGTTCTTTCTCATCATCCACAGAACCACATTTTTTTCCTACATTTGATGGAATCTGCACAGCAGGAGAGACTTTTCCTGCCATTGTACGGAATGGATTTCGCAGCATTTTCATGTGACACATGTCCTGAGCTGAAGCGCAATGGGATAATGTAGCCCGTGTCTCGAGAGAGGATGACAAATACAGATATGACCTCCAACAGATGGAAGTCTTAATTTGCAGCAGCAAGTTTATTAAGACAAATGGACACAGGCACTCACGGCAGACGGGCAAGCCTGGAAATACAAACAAACAATACATCAAATGGATGTGTTCATTCGTAGAATGGGAGAGTGTATTCTTTCAGCCTGCACACACACACACACACACACACACACATGCCATGGTTTGGTGGTTTATAAGGACCCTCTATAGAAGTGATGTACACCAACCGACCACTTTATTAGGTACACCGTGCAACTGCTTGTTAACGCAAATCTCTAATCAGCCAATCACATGTTAGCAACTCAATGTATTTAGAAGATCAAGACAATTTGCCGCCCTTAAAACCGAGCATCAGAATAGGTAAGAAGCTGATTTAAGTGACTTTGAACATGGCATGGCTGTTGGTGCCAGATGGGCTGGTCTGAGTATTTCAGAAACTCCTGATCTACTGAGATTTTCTTGCTCAACCATCTCTAGGGTTTACTGAGAAGGGTCCAAAAAAGAGAAAATATCCAGGGAGTGGCAGTTCTGTGGGCACAAATGCCTTGTTGGGTCAGAGGTCAGAGGAGAACGGCCAGACTGTTTCAAGCTGATAGAAAGGCAACAGTAACTCAAATAACCACTCGGTACAACCGAGGAATAAAGAGCATCTCTGAATGCACAACATGTCAAACCTTGAGGCAGATGGGCACCACCAGCAGATAACCAGACAAGGTGGCACTCCGGTCAGCTAAGAACAAGAAACTAATGCTACAATTTGCACAGGCTCACCAAAATTGGACAATAAAAGATTGTAATAACATTGCCTGGTCTGATGAGTCTCGATTTGTGCTGCGACATTCGATAGTAGGATCAGAATTTGGTGCCAATAGCATAAAAGCATGGATCCATTCTTCCTTGTATTAATAGTATGGCCTCCACAGTCACCAGATCTCAATCCAATAGAGCACCTTTGGGATGTGGTGGAAAGGGTGATTCCTGACATGGATGTGGAACTGACAAGTCTGCAGCAACTGCTTGATGTAACATGTCAAAATAGATCAAAATCTCAGAGGTACCTTGTTGAATCTATGCCACGAAGGATTTAAGGCAGTTATGAAGGCAAAAGGGGTCCAACCATGTACTAGTAAGGTTTACTTAATAAAGTGGCTGGTGAATGTATTTTATACTGTTATTTAATCACTTTACCGTAACCCTAGTCCTAAACCCAACCCTCACATGAAACAAATAGCAAATTCCCAATGTTAGTAGACTATTAAATATGACTTTTGAACCATTTAGAATTACACAGACACCTAGGATGGCATCATGGGATGATAGAAAGCATACACTGGTAAAACATAACAACTTTATTTGGTAACTTTATTTTAATGTACAATTTATGCTATTTAGAACCCATTAACGGACCATTAACTAAAACTATTAGGTAAATAATCTCCTAATTAGTTGCTCATTAATAGTAAGGTAGTAGTTGGGTTTAGGTATTCAATAGGAATATAAGCTCATATTAACAGATAATGTCTTAATAATTAAAGGTATTCAAAAGAAATACATTGTGTCCTTGTAATTCTAAATGTCTATTTAGAATTACATGTATGTTTTAAAAAAAATAAATCAACATTGTAGTACCAAGGTCATACCCTTGTCATTATTCAAATATATGTCCTTGTAAACCATTAAAACCAGAACACACACACACACTTCTAATTCAGTAATGAGAAAGAATTATGACTCTACAATTTTGTAAAGCTATCTTTATGGGATCTTTCGAGTGACGTCAGATATTTATACTGCACAGACTGTATATTTTACCTCTTTACCTCAACCTTGCACCTAACCCTAACCCTCACAGAAAACAATCTGCCTTCAAAATACTTTATTTTGTGTGACGTATGATTTATAAACAATTTTCTTAATGTTTCCTTAAATTCTAAACTTACTGGTATGGCTACATTTGTGGGGGCATTTGGTGGATAGTAGGGCTACGAGTGTCATGTAAGAGTCTGGGAAAACAGAGGTGAGGCAAATGGTCAGGTCTGGCGGGAAACAACGTAAACAGTAAAACAAAGCAAAGGTCAAAAAACATGGAAAGGCAAGACAAGTATAATGCTTCCGTGGTGATCTAAACAGAAACAAGACTCAGCAAAGAGTGTGTAAAACGTGTAATTATAGTCCATGTAATCATTCAGTGCTGAACTTCAGCTGTGTGTGTGTGTGTGTGTGTGTGTGTGTGTGTGTGTGTGTGTGTGTGTGTGTGTGTGTGTGTGTGTGTGTGTGTGTGTGTGTGTGTGTGTGTGTGTGTGTGTGTCCAAACACTTGTACAGCTATCTTGATTTGGACTTGGAATGATTTTCATACTATACAGACTGTTTATTCTATAGCACTAACCCTAAGCTCAATCCTCACAAGAAACAATCTGCACTATTACATTTTCAAAAAAATGTATTCTGTGTGATTTGTGATCAAAAACTGTCCCCATGTCATCAAAATTTACTGGTATTGCAATTGCTGTTGGAAAATTTGGTCCCCTTAACGTAATTAATACAAGGCCCACGCAAACACATCTACCCTATATACTGTAATATGAGAATGGACACTTCTGGCCCGCAGAGAGCAAAGCAGATGAAGTAGTGTTTGTTTTGTAAACTTGTGCAATCATAAAATGACAGAGACTGATTATCAAGCTACTTTTAAATAGTGCTGTATAGTCACTGTATTCACAGTGGTTTTTATAAAAGTGCATTTTCCCAGCTTTGTCTATGGATATTTTTAGATATTTGCCGGAGGATAATTTATGGCTTTGTCTTTTGCAGTTAGTCTTGGGATACAAACTTAGGAGCTTTTGGTGCACATAACAATGACAATGAAGCAAACATAAAATGCAGTAAGTGTCTAGTTCATCTGTTGTCGCTGACAAGGAGTGAGATGCAGTCCATTAACGTTCCAAGCTCTCAATCATACTAATCGCAGCATTCTTTTATGCCGTTGTAGAGATTATAGATTCTTTGCCATCCTGCAAGGACGCCTGGGTCACATTACTGAGAAAAGACGAGTGCTGGGAGTTTGATGTGTGACGCTGGGATAAACAGACTGTTTGTCAATCCATCACCCTGTGGATACTAAGCAGGTGCAGTGCAATTCTCTTATTTACCCGAAAAAAAAAATGAAATATGAAAACAAGATACATCTGCTGAAGATGTAGAGTTGCAGGTTTTAATTTGCATTTCATATTTCTCACATTATATAATTAAGGCCTGTGGATACTTAGATTTATAAATATAATTTTTTTATAATATACGTCAGCAATGCACTCTGTATTGGTCTATTTACATGAATAACGCAACTATACACTCAAAAATAATTTTTGCTGCTTATTCAAACTATTATAAATAAGCTAAAACAACACAATTATTGAGTGTTTTTGGGACAACTTAATTGTTTTATGTCCGATCAAGTAAAAAAAAGTTGACTGAATGAATTTGCATTGAGACAACATGAAGCGATTGTGTGGAACCCAGCATTTTTTGCAGTAAATATGCAAATGTATTTAGAAATATATTTAAAAGTATTTATGAGTGTATTGTTCATGCTTATTGCTGTTGATTCATTCATTCGTCCGTTCATTCATTCACTGAAATGCTGGGTTTCACACTATTGATTTGTGTTGGGACATCATGAAAGAATTAATCGGCTCATATGATGAAAATCATCTTTTTCAAGCTATTTGGACAGAACTGTGCCTGTATTGTGTATCCACAGCCAAATTAGGGTGATATAAAGACAATAAGTCTCCTTTTTTATTTACTGACATTAAAATAAGATTCAAATCCCTCCCTCACTCCTCCCACAATGTGACGTAGGAGTGTGGTTTCCCTGCCCACCAAACTGATTGACAGGTGCATATTAACATGTCTCCATAGTAACGTGTATGATCATATCAACAAGACAGGATGTGCGCAAAGCAACTGGGGTTAAAAGTTCTGTTCAGCTCTCTATGATCATCAATTATCATCAGATGTGATCAAGAATGAGTTGTACAAGTTGATAACGATTTTAAAACAGTGCAGGTTATAATGAATTACAACAATTTTACCGTCTTTATCACCACAGTCGCATGAAACTTTTCAGACACATTCTGGAGACACAAAAGACTTATCTTAAATCTTGAAAAAGGGGTAAAATAGGTGCTTTTTAATTTCTCATTTTGGCTTAGTCCCTTTATTAATCTGGGGTCGCCACAGCTGAATGAACCGGCAACTTATCCAGCACATTTTTAGACAGCATATGCTCTTCCAGCCACAACCCATCTTGGGGAAACATCCACTTACACTCATTCACTACGAACAATTTAGCCGACCCAATTCACCTGAACCGCATGTCTTTTAACTGAGGAGGAAACCAGAGCACCTGGAGGAAACCCATGCAAACGCAGGGAGAACATGCAAACTCCACACAGAAATGCCAACTGAGCCGAGGCTCGAACCAGCAACCTTCTCACTATGAGGCGGCAGCACTACCTACTGTGCCACTACGTCGCCAAGTTAAGTTATTCATTTTTACCAACTTAAGTAGATTTTACATAAAACAACTATGTTCTCCCCACCAAAAAATATAAAAGTTTGTGTTTCAATTTAAATACCCAGTTTGAACAAATCAAATGTAATTTTTTAAAGTATTCATTCATTCATTCATAACAATGATTTTTTGCTAAAATTGTGGATTTTTAAAATAGTTTTGCATGATTAATGAATAATGAATTACTGTTTATAATTTATTTATTTTTTTATAGCAGCATTGAACACTTTTATTTTTAATGGGATATACTGTATATTTTTACGTGAATATGAAACGATTCTTTGTTATTATATTTGCATATTCTATATAGCCATGTATCAAAATAAATAAATAAATAACATTGTTTTAACATTATGATTAACAAAATAAAATAACTTTAAAACTGAGAAAATTGTCTGAATAAAAACAAAAAAAAATGTATTTATTATACAACTTTTCATTGCATATTTTATGGTAAGTATCCCAGTAAAAACAAGTGAAAACTTATTTAATATTATAGTACAGTACCGTACAAATGTAAAATAATTGTGATGTGTTTTATTTTTGAAAATATCTTCACCAAAAACATAAATTTAATTCACAACTGTATTGATATATTTCCAAAAGTGGACTTCTGTCGTATCTTGTCTCATATTTAGCAAGAAAAACACATATTTAATTACTTTAAATTACCGTTGCAGTTTTACAAGAGCAGGTCTTCGAAGGTTAATGATGTTTAGATATTTTCCTGGTAAACAAGACAAAATTACTGATTAAGAAAAAAAACAAATTCACAGTGTGACATGCTGTTGTTCGTTTCTAATTCTAAAAGAACCACGTGGCATCATCACTGAGTAGGTTAAAAACAGAGATCTTCTTTTTAATATAATTGTGACAATTTCTGCACACAACAGAGGCCACAGAAGCTGAAAACTGACAATAGATACTATATTGGCAGCACAGGCGCCATATGGGAATGAAAAAAGAAAAACATACAATTTTCTGCAATAACAGATTTAACAAATATTGACCTTTGATCATTACATACTTTTAAGATTATTTGTAAGATCGTAAACTGAGATTGTAGATTATTTGTAAGGTTTGTAAGATTGTATAACCAGTTTTCATTATAGCCATATGTGATCTCTTACAGATAAAACAAAATGTGTTGATTTTTATTTTTATCAAATTAAATAAAGTAGGACTTATTCAAAGCTATAAACATGTATGCTTGCTACACCTTCATTCAAATAATATTGTAAATCAGTTGATGTTATCTTTTGTACGCATTATTTGTTTCTATTTATAAATGTGAGAAATACTGGTGTGAAATCTTTAAAATGATTGTTCGTTTCATTAAGGAATCTGTGAGGTATCTGTAGATTCTCTAAGTTTGGAACACTTACCATGATTGAGCTGTTATTCCTGCTGTTCTACAAACACTATCTACAGATAAGAATGAAATAGAGAGAGTAAATCTCAATTTAGGGCGACGCAGTGGCGCAGTAGGCAGTGCTGTTTCCTCACAGCAAGAAGGTCACTGGTTCGAGCCTCGGTTAGCTCAGTTGGCATTTCTGTGTTGGAGTTTGCATGTTCTCCCTGCTTGCGCGTGGGTCTCCATCGGTTACTCCAGTTTCCCCCACAGTCCAAAGACGTGGTACAGGTGAATTGGGTAGGCTAAATTGTCCTTAGTGTATGAGTGTGAATGAGTGTGTGGATGTTTTCCAGAGATGGGTTGCAGCTGGAAAACATGCTGGATAAAGCCTGGTTTATACTTAAGTGTCAAGTGACCGGCGTAACCCACGGAGCATGCAACGCACGTAGCTGTTCATTTATACTTCTGCGCGCTGTCTCTGTTGGTCTGCATTAACACTTCCGAAACGCTAGTTGGCAGTGAGGTGTTAATGTTCCTCTGTGTCGAGTTTCTTCGCTGGTGTTTTGCTTTTTCTGAACACATCCTGAATGTACAAGTGGCTCAATCTCGCTCATTTTG
>NC_141034.1:42520000-42570000 GCF_052040795.2 Danio rerio
CTGTTCTGATGGGTGATTACTTAAAGGGTGATTATGCAGTCAAACGAACACAGTATCACAAACGTAGCAGAGCAATATGGCTGTATATCATCACTGGTGGGAAACTAAAGGCTAATTTATACTTCTGCATCAATTGCACGTTTATGGTCCGGTGCAGCCTTTGCGCAGTTGCATACCCCTCGCCATGGCTGATGCTGATGCTGACGTGCACCTTTCAAAAAATTTAACTTCACGTTGCAACGATGTGTATCGCAAGCTCTGTGATTGGTTGGTTTGGTAGCAATGTTGAGTGAGTGAGTGATGTGCTGAGAGTGAAGTGAGGCAGAATTTTTCAGACAGAGATGCTACTGGGGGTCTCCTGAAAGTTCTCCTTTGTTGTCGACAATAAAGTATATTCTTCTGATATTCATAACCTCCAGACTGAGTTTGATTGAGTAAGAGAAAAACCAAGAAAACCACTACAAGAGCTGCGAGCTCAGTCGAGCAAGTGTTTACAAGGGTTGAGTCAAGTGAAGGAAGCTTTTGTTAGTGTTTGCCTTATGATTAAAGTTGTTGCACATCTGCTGGTTCATGCCTCAGAATGAGTTACTTGTACATTAAGGTAGTGTTCAGAAAAGAAAAAAAAACACCCATGAAGAAACCCGGCACAGAGGACCATAAACACCTACTCCCAGCTAGAGTTTCGGAAGTGTTATTGAAGAGCAACACAAACAGCACGCAGAAGTATAAGTGCATGACTACACGCAAGGCAGACACAGTAGGTCACGCCAATCACTTGACTCAGAAGTATATATCAGCCTTAAGGCACTTGGCCTCTGGCCTCGGGCTAATGCATGCTTCAATATCGCACTTATAGCACTCATAGGGAGCGACACGGTGGCGCAAAGGGTAGCCCTGTCCTCTGGCTGGATCAGTTGACATTACTTTGTGGAGTTTGCATGTTCTCCCCGTGTTCGCATGGATTTCCTCTGGGTGCTCCGGTTTCCACTACAGTCCTAAGACAAGCAGTAGGTGAATTGGATAAGCTAAATTGTCCTTACTGTATGTGTGTGATTGAGTGTGTGTGGGTGTTTCCCATTGGCTGAAAAGACATCCACTGCGTAAAAACACATGCTGGATAAGTCATTCCGCTGTGGCAACTCCTGATAAAAAAGGGACTAAGCAGAAAAGAAAATGAATGAATAAACACTCATAGTGGAATGACTGTATATTAGCACAGCTGTGATTACCCATAGTTTTCAGCCTTATCACACTGCAATATTGTTTTAATGAATCTAATGTTCTTTGCTTTATTTAAAACATTTAAAGTGTATAGAACATCCTCATTTAGCATAGTAAATATCTCTGTGTGTGTGTGTGAGAGAGAGAGAGAGAGAGAGCAAGAGAGATAGAGTGTGTGTGTAAATGAATGAGTAAAGAAAAACTCCATCTTGGTGTTAAATCAGAAAGGTGAATGAGCGGTTGATACGGTGCTGTTTGGTAAGCAGATTGAATATCAGAGAAAAGGCCCTGGGAAAGTGGCGGAGCCCAAATTTCCCATTTAGAATTACCATATTTATTACTCTACCCCAGCTAAAGAAACATTCGATTCAGACTCGCTGGGGTTAGATGAGAGTGTCATAGCCTTTCCTGACACTGAATTTTGCTCTATCAGAAATGGAATGAATTACCTGTTTCTCAATAGTATAGCAATTGATTTTTGAGTCTATTCATTTCTGTTATAGCTGATAAATATAGATGTTTACGTCTTTTCCATGATTTTAGTGAGGGGTTGATGCCGCATAGACAGATTGGATGAATTTGAGAATGCTATTAGTAGCTAACTGACCTATTAAAAAACAGGTTTATACCCATTTCAAATTAACCAGGGGTGTTTACTTATTATTTTAGTTATGTTTATATGTTTATTTACAATACATAGATGTTGTTACTGTAGCACGATTCAAGTATGAACACATTTAATGTTTTAATATGATACTTTTTAATAATTTATCATGTTTCTACAGTTTAGCCTGATGTTAGACAGGCAGACAGACAGACAGATAGAAAGATATTTCTTTTTCCGCTTATTCAGCCGAGCGGAGGTATCATGATGAATCATATTGGAAGAGTTTCAGGTGTCAAAGCCTATCTTTAAATGTAATTACCCATTTCTGTGCTGGAGGAAGGAATTATATTATATTAAATTACTTGGAAGCTTCACTTTTCTGCTTGACCACTTGATTGTATAGCTCTATAAATATTTAACAGATGGAAATGGTATGTTGTTCTGCTAATATTATTCTTTAGCGATAAGAAGAGGATCATAGGGGCAGGAGTATTGTTATAAAAAGATTGTTTTGTGACTGTCAGTGTGAGTTGGTATGGCATTAGGCCGGAAATGACTGTAGCTGAGGTTGCTGGTTTGAATGTTGTAAGAAGCGAATCATGAGCTATCACCACTGAGCCTCTGAGTGAGCCACTTGACCCTAGGTTTCTTCACGGGGATTGTCCTTGTAGAAAGTGTACCGACACTTGCTTTAGATAAAAGTGTGTGCTAAATGACTTACCAGGGAAAACCATCTATCTGCAGTGCATGTGGAAAGTATTCATAGCACTTCACTTTTTCCACATATTTTGTGTTATAGCCTTATTCTAAAATTGATTAAATGTATGTATTTCCTCGAAATTCTACACACAATACCCCATAATGACAGTGTTTTTATTTTTATTTTTTTTTAATTGTTGAAATGAAAAAAAAAAAACTGAAAAATCACATTGCCAGGAAGCTCTAAATTGAGCTCAGGTACATTCTGTTTGCACTAATGTGTCTTGAGATGTATCAGCAGCTTGATTGGAGTTCACCTATGGTCAATTCAATTGATTGACCATGATTTGAAAAGGCATACACCTGTCTATATAAGGTCCCAGGGTTGACAGTACTTGTCAAAACACAAACCAAGCATGAAGACAAAGGAATTGTCTTTAGACCTCAGAGACAGGGTTGTCTCGAGGCACAAGGCTAGGGAAGGTAACAAAAACATTTCTGCTGCTTGAAAGGTCCAATGAGCACAGTGGCCTCCATCTGCAAGATACAAGATGTTTGGAACCACCAGGACTCTTCCTTGAGCTGGCCGGCCATCTGCTGAGTGATCAAGGGAGAAGGGCCTTAGACAGGGACGTGATCAATAAAGCAATGGTCACTCTGTCCAAGCTCCAGTGTTCTTCTGTGGAAAGAGGAGAAACATACAGAAGGACAACCATCTGTGCAGCAATTCACCAATCAGGCCTGTATGGTAGAGTGGCCAGACGGAAGTCACTCCCTGAATGGAATTTGCCAAAAGGCTTCTGAAGGACTCTCAGACCATAAGACACAAAATTCTCTAGTGTGATGAGACTAAAATTGAACTCTTTGGAGTGAATGCCAGGCATTACATTTGGTGAAAAGCAGGCACCGCTCATCACCAGGCTAATACCATCCGGTTTGTTTTTCAGCAGGACAATGACCCAAAGCACACTGCGAAAATATCAATGGAGTGGCTTCACAATAACTTGGTGAATGTCCTTAAGGGGCCCAGCCAGAGCCCAGGGCTTAATATTATTGAACATCTCTGGAGAGATCTGAAAATGGCTGCAAACCATTGCTTGCTATCCAACCTGATAGAGCTTGAGCGGTACTGCAAAGAGGAATGGGCAAACATTCCCAAAAACAGATGTACCAAGCTTGTGGCATCATATTCAAAAAGACTTGAGGCTTTACAGTAATTGCTGCCAAAGGTGCATCGACGAACTATTGAGCAAAGGCTGTGAATACTTATGTACATGTGATTTTTCAGGTTTTTTATTTTTAATAAATTTGCAACAATTTCACAGTATGGGGTATTGTGTGTAGAATTTTGACGAAATACATAAATTTTATCCATTTTCGAATAAGGCTGTGGAAAAAAAATGTGGAAAAATGAAGCGTTATGAATACTTTCGAATGCACTCAACTTAAGTCCAACTTTAGTTCTATCAACTAAATTGTTGTTTTATCTATCTGTTTATCTATTGGTCTATTTTTCTATCCTTATGTTGCTCTGTATATCTATCTACCATTTAAGATTGTCAATCTTGCAAGCAATCTATATGTTACAATGCTGGTCCTGTCTGCTGTGTTTTGGTTTGTCTTAAATGTTTCCTATGTTGTTCTGTTGATGTTGGTGCATGCAAAGACTAAGCAAAGGCCAGAGAGAGATCCATGTGCAAATAAGTTTGTTAAATAAAAACAAGAACAAGGCGAACAGGACAGGAACAGGTACAGGAACACAACTATCCACCAGCATCCACATTCATCCACATTAATTTAAACGTTGACCACAGCTACCTTCTTATTCATTCATTTTCTTTTTGGCTTAGTCCCTTTATTAATCAGGGGTCGCCACAGGGGTATGAACCGCCAACTTATCCAGCATGTTTTATGTAGCGGATTCCCTTCAAGCCGCAATCAAACACTGGTAAACAGCTACCTTTTTATATTTGTATAAAGCATCTCTGCCTCAGTCAGTTGTTGTCAGCCGTAGAATGAATCTGGATTTTAATGAATCTTATGTTCTTGCAGGCTTTTGTTCTCCTGGTTCCTGTTTGGATTAAGTAACAGTTATTTATTTACAGTATTACTGCCAATTACTAGTAATACTGAACAATTTTACAGCAATTTTTTGCAGTTTGTCTGCTCAACTTTTTTTTTTATTTAAATAGACCTCCTTTATGCTTTTACGGATTTAGTTTTGACTGGTCTTGCACATTTTGCCAACATTATCAGTATTCATGCGTAATACATTTCAAAACACCAGATGTTGATGGCATCTGGTACAAATGTATGTTTACTTGTATAACCCTGTTATTTTTTTCAGCTTTTGAGCTATATATAGTAGTCAGCATCATTGTGTGTGTGTGTGTGTGTGTGTGTGTGTATGTGTGTGTGTGTGTGTGTGTGTGTGTGTGTGTGTGTGTGTGTGTGTGTGTGTGTGTGTGTGTGTGTGTGTGTGTGTGTGTCTGTGTGTCTGTGTGTGTGTGCATGTCGTCGTATGCGCTCATTCCTGAGGCCATGAGTGAGAGCTGCACAAGGCGATTCAGCTACATTAAGACTGGCCTCATTCATCAGCAGCCGCTCTGCATTCAAAGCACATGCTCCTCTTAAATGCCAGCTAAGCAGAACAGGGCCCAGAACAATGAGAGAAAAGCAAATTAAAAACATTTATTTATAGTTACTATCCCAGGCTAAGTCAGGCTGACTGAGTAATGAAGCTGCTCTCTGCTGTGCTTCGCCGTTATTTGTCTCTTATATACTCTAATATGCAGTTTGGGAGGCAACAGCTGTTAATCTTGACCAGTTTTGTTTCAGCTACAGTCTGTCTGTCTGCCTATCTGTCTAACTGGCCTGCATTTGTGTTTCATCTTTATTGCTAAAATAAAAAAATAAAAAACGTAATCAGATTATTTATTTATTACACAGTGCCTTAATCTGCTTTATATTTACTAAATAAGCCTTTGTTATCACATTTCTAAGTCTATTCTATTTTTGTATAACTGTCAATACATTCAATTTTTTTATCATGTGTTTTGAAGCTGAGTTTTCAACATCACTGCCACAGTCTTCAATGTCACATAATACATATTAAAGACCCCCTATTATGGGTTTTTGAAAATGACGTTCCATGCAGAAAGTAACACAGCTCTAAGTGAAAGGAAATAAGCAGCTGAGCATATTTAAATCTGCAAGTGCAACTTGATTAAAACTATTGATTCTGTTACAAAATAGTCAACTTAGAGTCAAATAAATGAATAGTATGTCAAGCATTCTTTTGCTTGAATGCATCAACGTCGATATGGTACATCGCCAAATATGTAGTTCCAGATCCGGTAAAATGTGAATGCGATTTCCCTCCAGAAAGAATCATAATGTGAAGATGACAATCACTGAATAAAACGTTAAAGTTCATTTTCACAACAATACCACAGTAAGCCAACCTCGTGCTGTGTTTGTTCCTGTTATTGTTTTCTGATGATTGATAGAATAATCTACACTTTAACACAGGATTTATCAGAAGTTTGGTATTAAAGGAAGGAGTACTATTATGTATGGGACTTTGTCGGAGTTTGTCAGTAACTATTACAGTTCATATAGACCATTTTCTTCTTCCTCCGCATCATAACATGTAAGTTTAATTAAAATTGTTGGCTTGTTTTTCTGTAATTTACAAAATATGTATTAAATTGTGTGTTGTAACTTGTAATGGCTCCATGTGGCTTGTAATCACTTATCTATTATAGATCAGTGCTTGTACTGTATCTCCCAGGTTAAATCTTTATGGGGCTATTTACATATTTCGTCCAAAACCATGTTAAAAACCTCTGCCCTTTGCCTTTGTCATTAGCTGTTCCTCTCACATGCGGCACAGTCCATTTTTGAAAATAGTTCAACTTTTGCCCCTGTGTGGATTAATACTGAAAGTGTGTTGTTATAACTTGGTGTTAGATTTAAGAGTGGAGTAATATGCTGGTGTTTAACTGCACTGTTTTATTGCATTCCTGCATTGGGCTCTCACATACTCTATGCTTCTTAATAACCGTGGTGGGCATTTCTCTCTGTCTTGCGCTGAACCCAGTCTAGATAAGCCTCTTGCAAAGGAGTGGATTAGGAGCAAATGTATCGCTGAACAAATCACATGGGAGTCGTTGGGATAAAAATACCTGCATAATTTAAGACAATGAAAGTGTTTTGAAATTAAATGAAAACCAAAGAATAACACTTTCATTGCATAAAAGGAGCTCATTAAATCAATCTGATACGATCGTTTGGTGACAGCTAAATTAATATTTCCTTTATTATCAATGTTGAAACCAATTGTCCTGATTTATGCTTTTGTAAAGACTGTCAACATTTAGCTTTTTTTTCTTAGTTTTATTAACTATAAGAAACTTTTATTAGTCAGGGACAAATTAAAATAATCAAATGTGACAGAATAGATGTACAAAATGATTCTTAATATTATTATTAGAATGTTTATATTTTATATGTGGAGCAAAATGCATTTTCACATGAATATCATCTGCGTTTTTCTTCCACTAAGAACCATTATTTACGATGGCCGAGAGAGCTTAACATGCTGCAATTTAAGAAAACGTGCACCTACTAAAAACACCAGCAAAAGGAGAAAAGATCTTTATCTTTGAAAGCACATGTGCTGCTAATCCTCACAATGCAAACACATTTTTTTAAAAATGTGCTGCATTTTCTTACAATGCAAACAATTTACGAAAATATTAGCATTTTCTCACAACACTTTCAAACTCAACGGAAATGTTTCAACAGGACATGACGGACCCAACTATTTTGGTTATGATTATTTAGGCTAATAAATACTAAAGACATGAGAATCAGGATGTTAAAAAACAAACAAAAAACTCACCTTTCAAAGATCACCTACAGCTTAACCAAGCAATAGTCACGGCACTGCGGCGTCTGTCCTGTTTTTGGGTCCCTTGAAACATTTCTGTTGTGTTCTGTTCTTTTTGGGTTGTGAGAAATTGTCTTTCATGCATTTGTTTGCTTTGTGAGAAAGTGCAGCGTGTTTTATAATGTGTATGCGTTATGAGGAGAAATTTTTTTGTTAGTTTGCCTTTTTTTGTCTTAATTTGCTTTTTTGTAATTGCACATTTTTTTTCTTAAATTGCAGCACAATAATTACTGATTTAACACCGAAAAAGAACCCCATGTATGATGATCAGTATATATGATGAAGAAAAAACAGCTGTCAATAAATAACATGTTAAAATGTGTACACATTTTACAAAATGTATATATTTATTTATTTATTTATTTATTTATTTACTTTTATTTATTTAGTTTTAATAAATGCATCCTTTGTAAACAGGAGAGTTTTTTTTTTTTTTTTCAAAAGCATCATAGTCATTTTTTGTAAACCATTTTAAAACCTTGGTTAGTTGCAAATCTACTTATTGATGTGTGTTATTTTTAGCTAAGCTCAAATTTAATTTTTTATTATCTCATATATATTTTTGGAGTCTAATTATACCACCTGCTAGATTTTCTGTGTAGCTGACTTCCTGTCATGTGACCATTTCTAGCAAGCAAACAAACCAAAAACAGAAAGAGCATTCATTTACACAAAAGGCTCCAGCACAAAATGCCTGCAGCTTCCAAAAACATTTCATTTGTGCAGATTGGATTACCAAGCTTGTCTATGTGGAACTTTTGCAAATCTGAATCGGATTACCTTTGTACTGTTTGGATTTTACATCCCTCCCTTACCATTCTGGAGGAATGGACCCACTGCCTTTGTGAGTACAAGTGCTTTAAATTATTTCAGAAAATGTGTGTGAACATTTAGAGGCATTGACGCACAACTTTGATTCAACATCAAATCTTGTAGGCCGGATGTATTGCATGTCTTTTTGGTAACTGTTGTTGCCCAGAATTGTTATGTAATACACTTGTCATGGGTCAAACTATAATGGCATTTCTGACTTTTTAATGTGCGCCTTTTAGTAATAAGGAAATTCACTTCCATTTGTAGCAATTCAAGTGTGAAGTAACACCTTAATGTTTTTGCAAGTACATAGTCAGCGAACTGCAGGCAGCTTTCCTTGCCAAACCACACTTATACAGACAGCAACCAGCATAGAATAAATAAGTAGTTGTTCACTCAGGACATGAGCTTGCATTCCAAAACAGCTGGATGGCATAAAACAGAATGCAGTCTGGTTGGGGAAAACTCGATAACATGGAGTCTAAGCAAGAAAAGGGTTTATATCCAAAAAGTATTAAAAAAAAATACACGTTTTGTAATGGCTTATCAGTGCATTTTGTGCAGTTTAGTGATGTTTTTTTCTTTTCTTTTTTTTAACCAGATTTCTACTTGTTGAAAATACCTGCAGGAAATTTTATTAATTTATTATTAATCAGCATATTTATGCATATTTTAATTAATTTATGTCATATTTAGCAATATGACAATATTAGAGTCACATGCACTGTACACATGTGTAGTACACACTCAAATAAATGTACCAAATCTGTCTCTTGGATGGTACCTTTTCAAAAGGTACACTTTTGTAGCATATAGATGGACATTAATTAAAGTTTGTTTTATATTCGCACCATCTGACTTTCTTCTTAATAATATAATTTCAGAGAAGTATTATTTGCAAATTCTAAGTAGGGAACACATTTTGATAGCCAATGGCTATCAAAGCACAAGTAGTTCACAGCAGAGCCACAGTTATGTTGTTTTGAATTCATTATTTGACAAAATATTTTTAAGATACAAAAACAGAGACTGTGTCACAAGTTGCCATTGTTCTAAAAGGAATGAATGTGCAAATATAAAATAAACTTTACCTCAAGTGTACCTTTAGGGTACACTTTTGTAGCTTTAAGCTACTGTGAGGTGAACAATCGTACTTTTTAGGTATTGATATCTACTATAGCACCTGTTAACGAAGCTGTATCTTTTGAAAAGGCAGCAGCCCAGTGACAGATTGTGTACCTTTATTTTAGTGTATTTTATTCATTTCTGTTTCCTTTATTTATAGTGTATGGAAGTTGATGGGGATTAAATATACTATATTTATTTTGTTTTTGCAGTCATAAACACTTCTGTATGCCCATGCTGAGGTGGCATTTTTATGGAAGGCAATATAAGGACAGGTATTTGAAAACTGTACATGCATTAATATGTGATATTAAGTGTGTCACATATGCAAATTTATTCATAAGGCATGTTTTTTTTTCATGCACATGTTCATTTTTAACCTTTTATAAAATGTTTGTCCAGCCTAAAGGAACGAAAACACTGCTAATACACCGTGTTCTTTAGCCCACTTTAGGCATAATCAATACATCAGCATGAATATGCTTTTGTAGATTTCAATTCAAAAATAATTGTAAGGTAATTTAAAATTAAACTAAAGATTTGTATTTGGTACAGATTTACTTCAGCAGCACTTACACATATATATATATATATATATATATATATATATATATATATATATATATATATATATATATATATATATATATATATATATATATATATATATATATATAGCACTTACACTATATACAGTTGAAGTCAGAATTATTAGCCGACATGTACATGCAAAATGTGGCTTTTTGCAAACGGATATTTTATTCTACAAAAAAATAGTTATTTATTTAGTCATTTATTTGTATATAATTTTTTTTGTGAATGATGGAGAATTAAAAAATCCTCAGTAAAATCCTTTGACACTGCAAACCTGACACATATTTTTGAACCTGACAATATTCAGACTTTTGTCTTGGAAATTAACATACAATGCTCAGTACACCCCTCACAAATCACGCCCATCACAAATGAACCGCAAACTTATGCAGCACGTTTTTACGCAGCTGATGCCCTTCCAGCCGCAACCCATCCCTGGGAAACCCTCACAAATCCCTCATTCAAATTAATATTTTGTAATGGAATATTGCTTTACAACATTATATTTTTGCATATACATTAGATTTGTCAGTACCTTAGCCAAATCTGGAGCTAATCTAACAAAATAATAGTCTAAAAAGTAGTAACTCAAATTAAATGTTAGGGAAAAATATTATATTAAAACGTAGCAAAAAATCAGCAGTTTATTCCCCTTTGGTGACCCCCAGATTAATAAAGGGAGTAAGCTAAAAAGAAAATGAATGAGTGAATATCAAAAATCAAGAAAAACAAAAAATATCTAAAATATTGTTGAAATTTTGTAGTTTGTATTTTTTTTTTCAATAGTTTGCTTGAATTTAATTGTATTATCTTTCTATTTCTAAAGATGTTCGGTGGTTAAAATGTTATTTTATAAATACATTAGTTTAATTAATCTGTTTTGTTTAAATGCACCAATATATAGAGTTGAGAATTTGAGTCAGAGTTACCCCCCCCCCCCCCCGTTTATTTTGTCCCCAATTTATGTTTAATTGTTTTAATAACTCATACAGTATTTAGTAACTGATTTTTTTTTTTATCTTTGCCATGATGACAGTAAATAATATTTTACTAGATATTTTTCTAGACACTTCTATACAGCCTAAAGTGGCATTTAAAGTCTTAACTAGGTTAATTTGGTTAACTAGGCAGGTTAGGGTAATTAGGCAAGTTATTCTATAACGATGGTTTGTTCTGTAGACTATTGAAAATAATATAGCTTAAAGGGGCTTATAATTTTGACCTTAAAATGGTGTTCAAAAAAATGTAAACTGCCTTATACTAGCTAAAATAAAACAAATAAGACTTTCTTCAGAAGAAAAAAAATATATTATCAGACATACTGTGAAAAATTCCCCTGCTTCATTTGGGAAATATTTTAAAAAAGAAAAAAAATTAAAAGAGGGGTATTAATTCTGACTTCAATTACATATATTACCCACATTCACTGATAAATGGATACAAATATTATTATTAATTTAAGTGGGGTGTATTCGTTTATGCTGAGCCTATTTAAACAACATTTTAGTAAATGTGTAAGCAAAACATCACTTTTAATACAATCACTCAACTGGGGAAGTGTGGTCATGATCAATTATTTTGTTTGTATTCACCTGCAGTGTCTTGTCTTAAATAGAGCACTTTTATTGGCTGTTCTGCTTGTTGAAGTGTTAAATCAAATTGTGTGTGTTGACACGTTTAAAATTCTGCCACTACTTTCAAACACTGCCTACCATATACTAGTGTAGAGTAAAATGTTTGCAAGTCTATTACCCATTGTTAAGGTGTTAATGTGGATAAATGCTTAGCCATGATTTATTCCCTCCCCCTTTTCCCTTTCCTAGGGCTGACAATGTAGTCTGAACCAGTCTGCTTTAAGACATCCAGTATATTTTGTTGCTGACCTGGTTTTTGCACGATCTGGAGGTGGACAGATGAGTTGTATGCTTCTTTGCTCAGATGAGCTGTAAGTGCAGAGGTGATGAGTTGGCAAATGTCAGGGGTCAAAATGTATTGTGACAGCACAGTTTGCAGACATCTGGCCCAATTAAGAGAAGGTTAAGCTCATCACTTCACCTGCACATGCCTTGGAAAAACAGAGATGTGTGAACAGCACACTTTTTTAAGGGTAAAGCATTATTGCAGTCTTCAGTTTTCATACACTGAAAAAAATAATGTGTGCTGCTTATTCAAACTACTTATTTAAAATGAGCTAAAACAACAATTCACAATTGTTTTATGTTCAGTCTACCTAAATATGTAGAAAATTAATAAGTTAACTTCATGTTGTCCCGACAAAAATTGATTGTGTGTAATCCAGCATTTTTTTTTTTGCATTTTTATAATGCAATCTTCAGTTTCATGTACTAAGGTACATCCATCCAAACCTGCCAGAATGTACTCAACTTTATTTATTTATTTATTTATTTATTTATTTATTTATTTATTTATTTATTTATAATTTTTTTGGTTTTAATTTATTATTGTTTTTATTTATTTTATTTATTTTAGTTTTTATGTATTTGTTTATTTTTGTTATTTTATGTTATGTATTTATTTGTTTTATTTGTTTGTTTATTTTTGTTTAATTTATTTTTGTTTTCATTTATTTATTGTTGTTATTTATTATATTTATTTTTATTTTTATTATTTTCTTTCTTTATGTTTTTGTTATTTATTTATTTGTTTTTATGTATTATTTGTTTATTTTTGTTATTTCATTGTATTTATTTTAGTTTGTATTTATTTATTTGTTCATATTTTTAAAATATTTTTGTTATTTTGTTTATTTTTGTTATGTGTTTATTGTTGTCATTTATTTTATTCATTTATTTTTGTTATTTTTTATTTATTTATTTTTGTTATTTATTTATTTATTCATTTAGTCATTCATTCATTTATTTGCAGCTTGTTCATACTACATATTTAAAATAAACTGAAACAACACAATTCTTGAGATTATTTGAAAACTTAATTATTTTATGTTTAATTCACTTAAATTTGTCTAAACCAGTTAACTTGATTGATTTGAGTTGGGACAACATGATTTAATTGTGTGGGACCCTACATTTTTACACTTTTCTAATTATTTAGCAATGAAATGACACAAAGAATACATCTGAGATGTGTTAGATCGTAAAGTTTGTTTTGACTGATTTTTGTTTTAACCACTGTAAACTGTGGTGTATTGTTTAAAATAGAAAACTTACAGTATTGGGTTGTACTTATTATATTATATAGTTGTTGTATTACCATAGCATTTATAAAATTACCCCAACAGATGAATACAAGTTTACTAAGATTCGAAAACACCATAGTAATCAATTTAATATATAATATTTTTTTCACGTGTTCTTTAAGCAATTTAATAAGAACAATTGCTTCTTTCAAGATATGCTTTTCCAGTAACAATCTTTTCAAATTTTAGTGGTATACAGTAGCACAGTGATCACTGTTTTTAATGCCACATTTGAATAACTTGTTTTTGAGTGGGTGGAGGGAAAAAACAATCTTCCTAGCATACAATATGCAACACTAGATAATCCGATTCTTTCAGGTGAATAGTTTGATCCTAAACAGCCATCTCTCTCATGTGTAGCATTAAAAAGTCAGATGCGTTCTGGTAAGGAGGTTTATTCTCTAATGGGAAGTCTAGTGAATTAAACTTGAGTTTTTGCTTAAAGGGATAATTCACACAAATATGATAATTTGCATGAGTTACTTATGCTCCACTTTTTCTTTCTTTTTTGTTTTGATGGCACAAAACAGCATATCTTAAATAATGTAAGGAATCAAACAGTTGATGGTTACGATTGACTTCCACAGAAGAAGAAAAAGTTATAAGAAAGTCAAAGGTCGACAACTCTTTTTGGTAACTTAATTCGAAGGAGAAACTTAATTCAAGGGAGAAAAAGGAGATTTTTTTGCCTCATTGTCTTGCAGATATTCTTTCTTGCTCAGAAATATTAATAATAATGAGAATAATGTCCTTGCCGAAATGTTCATGCATATTTCTTATACATAATTTAAAATACGAGTAAATTATGTTTTAAAAAGTATTTCAGAATGCATAAGTGCATTAGACTGTATTTTGTATGCTTTTGTTCTGTTTGTTTTGTTCTCACCGGCCAATTTATTAGGTACACCTTACTAGCACCATGTTGGACCCGCTTTTGCCTTCAGAACTGCCTTAATACTTCATGACATAGATTCCACAAGTTCCTGGAAATATTCCTTAGAGATTTCGGTCCATATTGACATAATAGCATCAAGCAGTTGCTGCAGATTTGTCGGCTGCACATCCATGCTGCAAATCTCCCCTTCGGCCACATCCCAAAGGTGCTCTATTGGATTTAAATCTGGGGATTGTGGAGGCCATTTGAGTGCCTGAGATGATGATTCGCGCTTTATGATATGATGCGTTATCCTGCTGGAAGTAGCCATTAGAAGATGAGTACACTATAATCATAAAGGGGTGGACATGGTAAGCAACAAAAGTCAGGTAGGCTGTGGTGTTGACACGATGCTCAATTAGTACTAATGGACCCAAAGTGTGCCAGGAAAATATCCACCACATCATTTCTCCAGCAGCAGCATCCTGAATCATTAAAACAAGGCTGGATGAATCCATGCTTTCGTGTTGTCAATGTCAAATTCTGACCCTACCATCTGAATGTCGTAGCAAAAATCGAAACTCATCAGACCAGGCAACGTTTTTCCAATATTGGTGAGCCATTGCGAATTGTAACCTCATTGACTTTACAATCTCTGTAAACCCTAGAGATGGTTGTGCGTGAAAATCCCAGTAGATCAGCAGCTTCTGAAATACTCAGACCAGCATGTCTGGCACTAACAACCATGCTTCGTTCAAAGTCACTTAAATCACCCTTCTTCCCCATTCTGATGCTCAGTTTGAACTGCAGCAGATCATCTTGACCATGTCTACATGCCTAAATGCATTAAGTTGCTGCCATGTCATTGTTTTTATTATTAATTTGCGTTAACAAGCAGTTAAACCTAATAAAGTGGCCAGTTAAGTGTATATAGTATAGTAGGCCTACATTGTGATTACTAAAAAGGTTTCCAAGTCTCTACTCCTTTTAAACTGAAAACACTAGTTCAACCTTTATAAAAGATTAATCAGTCTCTCCAGCTGTGATTTCCCTGTGGGTACAAAGGTTACATGTTTACTGTATAAGGACAAACAATTAGTGTGTATTAACTGTTTAAACTGGATCCCAGGGAGTGTTTGTACACAGAAGCTACAAATCTGGATAACCAGATAGTAAAGTATATAGCCTGCTGTTTTCAAATTCAGCTTGAGTATACAGTTTAATGTGTACCGTTTCACTATAAAGAATTAGATTTTCCAACTCAACAAACAGAGTAAATGTGCCATTTGAGTAAGCTTGTTTGATTTTGCTCATGACGCACACTACAAGTGATGAAATCATTAAAAAAAGAGTAGTTATTTAAGCATTGCTGTGTTAACTAAGACACTTCCTGATGCTAAATCGAAAGCCAGTTAGATCCAGTCAATTCCAGATGAATAAAATAATAACTCGTATTACATTTTACTTTTCTTCCCGCTTCACTGGGAAATCTCGAGTTATAAAAGCAAATTGGGTTGCAAACAACAATTTGCATTGATTTTAAGCACAGTAACACAGTATGTTACTCCCTGTCTTCTTTTCATTACCGAAAAATGCAGAAACTGTGACCGGTTATTTCTTAATGTGTTTTTACGGCACGCAGAATTGCGTTCCTCATCCTCATGCTCTGTTGAGCAGTTCAGACGGGTTGGATATAACTTTTTTAATATATAATTGGATATAATTTTTTTCCATAACTCAGCCTGTGCTGAAGTCACCAACACAAACCTGCATGGCTATACATGTAGGCTTCCCAGGCTGCACAGCTAGACTAACATAATACATTTGGATTGTGGGTTCAGCTCCACAGTGTGCACCATCAGAGGGTATGTCTAAAGTTCAGCACATGCTCCATTATTGTGCAACGTTTCTCCAGGGTTGCGCCCAACAGCACCGGTACATGTAGAAAGTGTAGTTTTGTTTTCACCTGTACTCGCCCACATGAGTGTACGGCAGCCCTCCTCACAGAGCCTGTGTTGTTCCTCTGAAACATGATGAATTATTTAGAGCCACGTTCCTATTAACGGCAGTGTCCCGCAGCTCTATCCGCTCCGCTGTATTCGAGCGCTGAGCACTGTGTGAAAGCTGGTAACAGCAGTCCTGCCATGGCAAACTGAAACCCATCGACAGGTCATGCAATCTCTTGCTTTGTGTTTTAATTAGTCCGACTGCTTTGAAAGAAAGAGAGAGGGACAAAAATAAAGCGGTGACCTTTTCTCCCTTTTGAGTCTCATCTGGTCGTGGAATGATACATTATGATTGGTTGGCGTTGATGTAAAAGCCTTTTAGTGCTTTTATCAGGCAAGATAATAATACAAATCAAGCTTTTTTTTTTGCTCGTTAACGGCATTTGAGCTTTTTATTTTCTCGGCACTAGTTCTGTAATGAGTTGATGCACCACCTACATGCTGCCAGTCTGTGTAAATGACGACTGGAGAGTGTAATTTTCCCTTTAGAAGAGCTGCTGTATCCCTATCAAAGCTGTGGAATTGAAGAATGGGCGGCTGTAACTCACTGGTCTGACTTTACTTTGTCCTTGCTTTGGATGGAGGAGGACGAGTCCCTCTCAAAGGCTTTCCCCCCCTAATGAGGGCCACCCATGGGACTTTTATAAAGTACGTCTACCTTTCTATTTGTGGAGGGGTGGCAGAGGTACAGACAGTGGTGGACAAAGTACACAAACCAAGCGTAAAAGCACAGATAGCTAAATATAATATTACTACAGTAATTATCCTTACAGTGTTACTTGAGTCCAAGTACAAAGGTATTTGTTTTTTATGCACTTAAAGGGATAGTTCACACAGTTTATTCAATGTTTATTTGGTTTTAAATTGTTATGAATAGTTTTTCCCTGTTAAACACAGCAGAATATATTTTGCGTCTCTGGATCCGTGTGGACATTCATCCATGATCTACGTTGTCTGGTTTTGTTTGATTTTCTTCAATAGCAATACTATATTGTTTCAATTTAAGCATCTTGCAGGATTAGATCTGTTGGATTAGACAATAACATTGAAACTGCTTTATGATTCAGTGTATGGCTACATGCAACACTAAAACCAATATTATGGTAACACTTCAACTGCAATCTCACATGTAGCAATTTTTAGTGACTACTATAGTGTTTTTAAGCCATGTTATAGCAAAGTGTATAAAGCTGCTTGCTGGAAGCCATCAACTTCCAAAGTAGGAAAAAAAATACCATGAAGTCAATAAATGCTATCTTTACAAAATATATATATATATTTTTTTTGTGTTAAATAGAAGAAAGAAACCATTTTAACTACGTGGGGGTGAGTTGTACGTTGGGGAATGTTACTTTTGAAAGTAATGCATTACAATATTGAGTTACTACCCCAAAAAGTAGTTGAATTTTAAGTAATACGTTACTCTACTTTTGAGTTACTTTTGCATTACATTTTCTGACCTGGTTTAGGCTTGATCTCTGTCAGAAAAGCAGGGATTTTCTCTTTCTTTTTTAACAAAGGAGCTCTGCATTTAACAACACACTGTAACACATAGAAACAAATGAAGGATGTTCTCTTTAGACAACTTCCTTACCCCATGCTATACAGTTGAAGTCAGAATTTTTAGCCCCCTTTTGATTTTATTTCATTTTTTCAAATATTTCCCAAATTATTTTTAACAGAGCAAGGACATTTTCACAGTATTTCTGATCATATTTTTTCTTCTAGAGAAAGTCTTATTTGTTTTATTTCGGCTAGAATAAAAGCAGTTATTAATTTAAAAAAAAAACATTTTTGGGACAAAATTATTAGCCCCTTTTAAGCTATTTTTTTTTTCGATAATCTACAGAACAAACCATCGTTATACAATAACTTGCCTTATTACCCTAACTTGCCTAGTTCACCTTATTAACCTAGTTAAGCCTTTAAATGTCACTTTAAGCTGTATAGAAGTGTCTTGAAAAATATCTAGTCAAATATTATTTACTTTCATCATGTCAATGATAAAATAAATCCATTGTTAGAAAAAAGTTTTTAAAACTATTGTGCTTAGAAATGTGCTGAAACAATCTTCCCTCCATTAAACAGAAATTGGTGAAAAAAAATAAACAATGGCGCTAAAAAATTCAGGGGGGCTAATAATTCTGACTTCAACTGTATATACAGAATAATGAAAGTTTTAGGCAATACAATTGTAAATTTTGTGCTTTTACTCTTATTAAAATGTAAAATCACTGTCCATTTAGACAATCTTCTTTTCCTTTTCTTCCATTTGTTCAAAATAAAAATAAAAAGTTCCATCGCAGAAATGTAAGGCTCTGCTGTTTTTCTGCATTTTATCATTGTGCAGGATTCAACGTGACTGCATTCATTTTATTTTAGCAATTTTTTAAAAACTAAAATGTAACTCATATTACATTTTTAAAAAAATATTATTCAAATATCATTACTTAATTGTTAAGTAATACCCTACTTTACTCCTTAATTAGAAAAGTATTGTTATTATGTAACTTGCCTTACCTGCATTTTATAGTAGATTTAATTCACAAGCAGCTAACAGAAATATGAATTGTATTAGCCTATAAATATTCAAAATGTATCATTAGTAACTTTCATATTGTGATAGCTTAGTATTTTTTTGTATTTTTAAATTATTTTGATCAATTTATAAGTTCGGTAAATCATTTAATAAAGATTCACTCCAAATGGATCATTTGAATCAACGAGACTTAGCTGGAGATTCGCTTGGACCAGATCATTTTTTAATCAGTTAGTTGTTATTTGACAAAACACTCTAACCAAGAAAATAACATAAAATAACGTGAACAAAAAAAATGGTCACACTATATGTTGATGGTTCATTTGTAGAATTTAAGTTATATTGCATCTAAATGACAAGTTATTCTCATTAGATTATGAGTAGACTGTTAGGTTAAGGTTAGTGTAAGTTAACGTACAAAGTTTCATATAGTCAGTTAAATGTCTTGCTGAAGGAACTGTCTCAACAGATATTGAGCAGACAATCAACTAATACTCAAATAGGCCATTAAAATAAAGTGTTACCAAAATATCTTAGATTTAACTACTATATTCATGAAATGTAATGAAGTGGGCAACACTGTGGCTCAGTGGTTAGCACTGACACCTCACAGCAAGAAGCTCGTTGGTTCTAGTAACAGCTGGGCCCTTTGGCATTTCTATGTGGAGTTTGCATGTTCTCGGTGTGTTGTCGTGGGTTTCCTCCAGGTGCTCCGGTTTCCCCCAAAGTCCAAAGACATGCGCTATAGATGAATTGATTAAACTATATTGGCCGTAGTGTATGAGTTGTGTTAAAAACAACAGTATGTTGGATTGGAATGTAGTGAAGTACTCTAATAAACTCAAATTCATTCATTATCATGGAGGTAATGAGGTGTCGGAGTCCCACGAAATAATTTTAAGTAAAATAAAAAACAAGCATTGCTGTATTTGCATGCATGAGAGTTGAGTAATGTTTGTCTGTTGCTTGCCTGCACAGTGTTTGCCATTCTATAAATGTGTGCCTTTAATTGGCACCACAACATAATTAGAGAAGATTAACAAAGACAGATGTTAAAGGACAATTCGCAATGTCATCTGGTGGGAAAGTGGAAATAATCTTTGCATAAAAATTGATGTCAAAAGCTGATTTGGCTGCCGCCGTCCAGGACTAATGTGTATTTTGTGATAGTCACTAACCTTATTTTCCATCCCCAAGCCCTGCTTTATCTTCCTTTTAGAGATCTGTCAGGAATTTAGTTGTTTAGAGGTTGATATGAAGAATCGTAATTGTATAAGGTTAAATGGCAAATGCTGAAATGCTCTTCTGTCTACTTTTGGCAATGAGGTTCTTGATCTGGCTTAGTGTTGTTGTTTTCCTCCTTGCTCTGGATTTTTCTTCCATCTCCTGCATAGGGTTGAACAGGAGGCCACTTAATTCCTCTGACATAAAGAGGGGGCTTTTATGTGCCTCTGCCTCCATGTGCTCCTTGGGTGCCTGATTATTCTGAGAGGGAGAAAATGAGGGCTCAAGTTGTCATCTGCATGAACGAACAGATCCCACCTTTAATTCTGTGGCACGGTGATATTTGCATGAAACTTTGGCCAATTATTCTCTCCGGCAACACATGGCGCAGAGCGTTACACGTGGCTGGAGAGAGTGCATGTCAGATTTTGGAGCCCAGTCAGGGGGTAGTTGTTTACACCACTGTCATTTAAGGTTAGAGTTTGAAGGTGAGAACTGAGACTGTTTTCTTTAATCTTATTTTTTAAACAAGAAATTTTAACATTAATTATGTATATGGAACTGCTATCTATCTATCTATCTATCTATCTATCTATCTATCTATCTATCTATCTATCTATCTATCTATCTATCTATCTATCTATCTATCTATCTATCTATCTATCTATCTATCTATCTATCTATCTATCTATCTATCTATCTATCTATCTATCTATCTATCTATCTATCTATCTAGGCAGCCATATTGCGCCAGACCAAGCACCAGCTGATTGGTGAAAAGGAGACATAGTGATGAAGCCAATTATTATATGGAGATGGTTAGGAGGCCATGATGGACAAAGGCCAGTGGGCAAATTTAGCCAGGATGCAGGGGTTAAACCCCTAGGTTTTTTTTTTGTTTGTTTTTTTTTTTTTTTTAAGGAGATTCTGGGACCTCAGTTTAACGTCTCATCCAAAAGATGGTGTTCATTGAACAGTATACATCAATATACTGGGGTGTTAGGACCCACACAGACTGCAGGTTGAGCACCCCCTGCTGGCCTCACTAACACTACTTCCAGCAGCAATCTAGCTTTCCCTTGTGGTCTCCCATCCAGGTGCTGACCAGATGCAGCCCTACTTAGCTTCAGTGGGTGACCATGTGAGAGCTTTAAAGAGCTATCTGCTGGCAAAAAGTCTGTTGTACAACCAACTGCATACAAATGTTTAGGAGCAAAAACAGAAATAAAAGAAGATTAGAATCCAAGATTGGAGATACAAAGACTGGTCATGGAGAATCTTATAGAATGTTCCAAGAAAGTGGACCAAATGAGCCAAAACAGTTCAGGTTTTTCTATTTTTTTTAATCAAAAGTTAGTTTTTCCAGTGGTCAAATTTGATTTTATGTGTTGTTGCCTGGGTCAATCACATATTCACTGAGGTTACCTGAGCAGTTTATCACAATAGTATAAATTTTTGGCCAAAAATATACCACATCATCAGTACCTGTTTTTATCACGATTCTCCGCATAGATCTCGTGACCTTCTCACACCTGCAGCTTCTCTACGGTGAACGTCCAGCATTCTCCAGCCTCCGGCACCTAGATTGCAGCTCTGCACAAGAAGTTTGGTCAGAGGAGAAATGCTTGTGCCCAACTGAGGGCCCTATCATACACCCGTTGCAATAAGCCGCAGGATGTGTTTGCCCTAACGTGTTGCTTTTTTTCAGACCAATGCAACCTAAATTTTGCCAATTTTCACCATGTTGTTTAAATAGCAAATCCATTTGGGCCTCTTTGTGGACTCATGGGTGTTTCGGTTTAGAAAAGAGGTGTGTTAAGATGCATTGTTGGCACATTGTTTTTTTGAGAAACTAAATAGACTGAAATTAAAGAAGGTCTAAAGTCCAGTGCAGAGTGTGCTAGTTGTGCACCTCGCTTACGTATTGCTTAAAACACGCAGGATGTACAGCAATACACAAATATCTTTACAATTGAAAAATAATTAAAATAATAAAATGTTACAAAAATTACTATTTTCAACATAAATGTAAAAACCACTGCCTTCATGCCTTCTTCATCTCGGGGGTCTTTTTTCAGTTTATTCATGACAAATTGCTTTCGTGTAATGTTTTTATTGTTAGCAGCACTTTTATATGCATATTTATTTTTAGATTTGTTCACCTGTCAGATTTTGGACCATATGGGCCATAGAATGTCTTTTGCATGAAACTCAGATTTTTGACCACACTTCGTTATTATTGGTCATGTATTTGTTTGCTTGAAAAAACTGAATTTAGAAATAGTTTTGAAACAAATCTTTGTGCTTGACAATCACAACAAATTATGTAGGCTAATAAATGTCTGTGCATAGCCTACAACACAGTTTCCTTATCCACGAAAGAGAAAAGTGAAATTAAAGGTAGATTGGAGGAGGCTCATCTCTCATTCTCATGCTGCAAATGATCTGTTTAACTGTTTTCTCACTAGTGAAGCGTTCAGTTTGAACATTTTCAAAGTCCGCCATGTAAATATTAAGTGTGCCATGGCGCGATGAAACTGACTGGAAGAGAATAAGAGATGAGACTCTGATTGGTTTTAAAAACACACCAAGAACTCATTAAGAGAAAGTGCAATCCTGTTAGACCATGCACTGTGGAGCAAAGCGTATTTTTCTGTCTTTAAAATAGCAAAAGTATGCTTAATGCTTTTGTGCCCTGCGCTTTAGACTTTGCGTCTATCGTTACAATAAAACACTGAACCTGGTTTCTCAAGGTTTTTTTTACTTCACTTTAGTCAATTGGTGAAGTTTTGTTCCTCGCCACTGGCTTGCTTGGTTTGGGACTCGTGGAGCTGTGCATTGATGGATTTGCTTCAATTTACTAGAACTTCTATGTTAAGCTGCTTTGACATAAACTATTTAATAAAAGATGAATTGAATTGATTTGAACAATCAAGACAAAGGTTCACTGAATAATTCAGGAAGTATATCATTCAAGACTTTACAAAATTCTTTTCAATTAATCTCTGAATAATTAATAAATTTCTTTCAAGTACATTTACATTTTGTCAAAGTCCCAAAATACATACATTCATTCATTTTCTTTTCGGCTTGGTCCCTTCATTAATCTGGGGTCGCTACAGTGGAATGAACCACCAACTTATCCAGCATATGTTGCAGAAGATGCCCTTCCAGCCGCAACCCATCACTGGGAAACACTCATACACTCTCATTCACACATACATACACTATGGACAATTTAGCTTATTTAATTCACCTGTACCGCATGTCTTTAGACTTGTGGGGGAAACCAGAGCACCCGGAGAAAACCCACACAAACACTGGGAGAACACGCCTCTACACAGAAATGCCAACTGACCCAGCCGAGGCTCAAACAAGCGACATTCTTGCTGTGAAATGAAAGCACTACCAACTGCGTAACTTCTTTGCCCCTCCCAAAATAAATCCATCACTGTGACATTTTCAATTCTACTCTTTAAACAAAGCTGAGAATAATTGAGAAATATCCTATGGAGGCAAACTGGAGTTAAGTAAAATCTGCGAATAATAATAATAAAAAAATGTTCACGGTCCAACGTTTTTATTTATTTATTTATTTATTTATTTATTTATTTATTTAATTTTATTTTATTTTATTTTATTTTATTTTATTTTATTTTATTTTTATTTTATTTTATTTATTTTTTTTTTTGGGCGGGAAGATGTTTGAGCAAGCTCCTCATCACTTAAAATAAACCCCTCTATAAATTCCTTTTCCCATAATATAAAAGCAAATTTTAAAAGATAAAGTTTTGGACAGAAATTTATATTTGGTCTATCAGTATGAGTTGGTATTTTGTACAAATGTAGAACAACTTACAATTATTTTCATTTTAAAGATAAATTGCAAATTGTGCACTTTTGATAAACATTTTAATAAAAGTAACACAGCGATCAGTCAAAATTAACGTCAATATATCCTTGATTTTCAGGGTTAAATCTCCCATGTATCATATCAATGTTTTCACCTATATAAGATTTTTATTTGATGCTTCCGTTTTTTGACAGGTAATGTGTGTGGAGGGGAAAAAAGAGATAATTACAGTTTCAGTTTCCTATTTCTCTGGCTTTTTGAAAGGTCTAGAAATGCTCTTATTCATCATTTAACTGAGCTCCCCAATTAAGGCCGATCTGGCATTAAGACTGTCATTTTCCGAGTCAGAAATATAATTTACAAAATCCTCTGTCTCTCTCCCTGACAGTAATTACCAGGTACACTTTATTGCAATCGCAAAGAACTGTCGTATCACTAAAAGTTAAGGTAATTAGATGTGACTGAACGGGATTAAGAATTTGTGTTTAGGCCTGATGCGATGCACTGCTCGTAGCTGTCTGATGCTTTACAAATATGTTTCTGTCCTTGCCATCATTTCTTTGGCCACAACGTGTCTTTCAAGCCTGAATTACAACATCATATTTCAGACCTCGTTAGACAGCGGAGGCGTTGATCTTAAAAACATCAGACATTAAAAAAATGATCAAATTCAGCGGGTCACTCAACAATTAATGCAGTCTGGGCTTTGGAAATTTGCCTGTTCATTATCTGGAAATCCAACAACAACCTGCCAGTAGTTGCTTCATCTGCGGCGGTTAATGCGCACTTGAAATTAAAGTTCAACTGGAAAAAGGGAAAAACCGATTCTCAAATATGATAAAAAAAAAATCTCAAATGATATCCGTGTTTTCCACAGAAAGTCTTAGCAGAGCGCGAGAACGTACCACACCAGCAGCTTCTTTACTAAAAAGATTATCACTTTGTATTGGTACTGTACAAAAGGCATATGCATTGCCATACGGTTCATGCACAATTAGCATTTTCAATTAAATAGAGCCATTTGCTAATATGCTGAGAAGTGTTCTCTATCATTAATCATGTTTTGCCCAGTTTCCTAAAGGACGTGATTCTCCATTATTACAATATGAAAGATTTCTAATTGTGCTTCAGCAATTACCTCTAGGACTTTCTCCTGAGGCCCTAACACTGGAAATGACTGGCCTCTAATATTGACCCAAATGCATTTAATCAACTGGCTGAGGTTGCTTAGAAGGGTAATCACACTTGCAATTAAAAATGTATTACCATCCCTGGCGTTAGCTCTTTAAATGCTGAAAACAAGGAGTTGTTCACTAGCTTGATTAGCACTGAGGGCTGACTGAGCTGGCCTCGGCCGCCCGCCTGCCAGCTTCCACTGTTTCACATTGTACTCCACTTCTGTTGAACATGCAAATGTGCAAATCAGCAAATCAAACAATACATTACATTATGCTCCATTCATTTGGCAGGCACTCTCACCCAGGGCAACTGGAAATGCTGGTAGGTGCGAAGCGCATTATAATGAAGGGGATTTGAATTGGAAAGGATTGCCTCTCTCCGCAAGAGATATGACTTAAAATTACGAATGGCTAATTTTGACATCCCTTTGGGAGAGTATGACTCACATGCTCAGAAAAGTGTTTTATTACCTGAGTAAGAGACGTACAAGAAATAATGTGCTCAAAAAAATCTGTTATTTTGAACCTTAATGGCTTTTTGGTTTGGACAAACTCAGTTTTAATATTCTTTTGTTTTCAGCAGAAGAAAAAAAAAAAAAGCTAGAACAAGAATGTATTGAATCTGGGTTATACCATGTCGACTCAACCAGTGGTCTCTCTCTCGATTGTATATAAAAAAAATAAATAAATAAATAAAAGCCTGAATAAAGACAAAATCTTAAATGTCACGGGTGTATTTACTATGTAATCCATTATTTTGTTGAGCAGGGTCGAAATGACAACATTTTGCCACCTTATGGGGGCTTAAAATGGCTTTGGAAAGATTGCAGCATCATTATATTATTTTTACACAGAGAGTTTGTTAGGTCTATTTGTGGAATCTGTTCACTTCAGAAATTTGTGTTACATTTTTTTTGCCAATGGTGACAGCATCTCAAAACAAGATTTTGTATACAGATAGAAATCATCATTGTTCTTATTTTGTTGATAAATATGAATGTGTACATTTATGATATAAGCTTGTACAGGCAAAATTATTTACATTTCTTTGAATTCATGTAAGAGTAATTTTGAAGTAGACATATGTAGATTTAGATTTATATAGATTGCATAGGTTTGAACTCTTTTGAGGCAATCACAATTTATAAAGTTATAACTTGTGATTAAATTCCATTTATTCATGTGGAGGTTTTCCCATGTATACTATTTGCATGTGACCATATTAAAATGTATGTATAAACCTATATATGACCATGACTATTCCAGTATACAGACAGAAATCCTCATTATTCATATTTTGTTGATAAATATGTATGTGTACATTTATGAAAACAGGCTTATGCAATCTAAATTAATTACACTATTTGCATCCATGTAAGAGTAATCTTTATCTTGGAATATGTTGGGTTTTTTAAGAATGTAGTATGTAGGTTTCGTAAGTTTGAACTCTTTTGGAGCAATCATGAGTTATAAAGTATTAACTTTAAGTATTAACTGACCAAAAAAAAAAAATAATAATAATAATATATATAATATAGTAACATATATAAACACACACACACACACACAGAATTATTAAACCAGAATTATTAAACCAACTATTAAATATGTTTAACGAAGATAAGATTTTTTTTCAACCCATTTCTCAACATTATAGTTTTAATAACTTATTTCTAATATCTGACTTATTTTATCTTTGCCATGATGACAGTAAAAAAAAAATTGACTAGATATTTTTTTTAGTTTGACATTTAAAGGCTTAACTAGGTTAATACAGTTATAGTTTGTTCTGTAGACTATCAAAAAATGTAATTAAAATTGCTTTTATTCTAGCCAAAATAAAAGTAATAAGACTTTCTTTTTACATTTATGATATGTATAAAGTTATATATGACTGACTAGATGATTATTCTTACGTATAGACTCTACAATTGCTGTATACAGACATTGAATGCATTATGAAAGTTAATAATGAAACTCATGTTGAGCCTTGAATTACTTTGTAGCTAGAAATAGTCTGCCTTTATGAATGCACCCCGGTCACTCCATAAGTGCCTATTATGAATTTATTGCATGGATTTAACCTGACTGTATGAATTCACAGTGCATATGATAAAAATGACCGAACTGGAATTTTTAGGACTTGAGGCAGTTAATATTTATGACTTTAATGGGAAATGTCATTCATTAGCAGCAATTGTTGATGATTTGAAGTTTGATGCGTATTGTTTTGTAATAATTCCCTCAGTGTCGTCACATGCACAAAGAAGTTTAAAAGTGCTGCTTTCTTCAACCGCATTTTATCTCTTTTCACACAAAACACAGAAATGTGTGAAGACATTAATTGGCTAATTAACGTGCTCACTTTTTTTTCCCCCACAAATGAGCTGTTAATGTTCTTTTTAGAACCTTTTCGACTTCTCGTCTGAACCTAAATTCGGCATATCAGATGAAAGATGGTTTACAGCCTTGTGTGTGTGTGCGTGGTGTTTTATCCAGATCCCTCGCTCCCTCTGCACTCTCTAACTCTGATTGGCAGTTGAGTTCGTCGTGCCTCTGTGAAGCAGAAAATATGGGCCGCATTGTGCCAGGAGCAGACGGCCATCTCCTAATCAGTTGTGATAGTCTCGTAATTAATGGGATTTGTTAATTGGGTCTCTCATCCCCGGGGGTGTCAGCCGTGAATATTCATGGAAGGATCCCGTTAACCTCCTCCCGCAATCAACCAAGCTTCTCCGCACTTCAAACGTCATTCTATTATTTTTGTCACTTTTTTTTTTTCTCCGACTGTTTTCATGTTGTCTTCAAATCTATCAGCGGGCCTCTAATATGAGCCTGGCAGTCAGCACCTTCTACATGTTCAGCGTGCCACAATGCCAGATAATTCCCACAATGCTTTTCACTGACAGGCAAAGCTCAGCCAACAATTTCCATTTATCCCTGGATGTCGAGGCATCATAATTGCATTCAGGGTTTTAAATGTGCCCGTGAGGTTCCAATCAGGTTACATCGGCTCTTTAATGCACCGTGGCGGGGCCAAAAAATTCAGAGCTCACATCTGGAGCAGGCCGTAAACAGTCCATTAAAACTGGGCCAGAGGAAAGCATGTTAGCGTGAATCTAAGATCTGCAGCCATTTATTTGTTTTTGATCCTCATCCGTTTGTTGTTCTTTTGATCAAATTTTGATCAGTGTCATACATTTCCTAATTCTATCTCTGTCCAACTAGCCATTGTTCTAGTTCTTTCTGAGCTCATCTTATTTATTGTGTGTGTGTGTGTGTGTGTGTGTGTGTGTGTGTGTGTGTGTGTGTGTGTGTGTGTGTGTGTGTGTGTGTGTGTGTGTGTGTGTGTGTGTGTGTGTGTGTGTGTGTGTTTTCTCCTTTTATCTTTGATCATCTAACATAAATGCATTTGGCAGATGATTTTATGCGTAGCAACTTGCATTGCATTCATACAGTTAATGGGTCAAATATTGTCCACGGTCATAAAAAGAAATATGTAAAGAGACAGGAATTGTGAAGAACTTTAATGTCATTTACTTAAAGCTTTTTTGTCTTATATTATGAAACCAGGCTTACTATTATATATATATATTTTTTCTAGTATATTAAGACTTTAACAGAGATGAAAATCAATAACAAAATAACAAGCCATCAAAGAGTAGTAAATTTTATAATAAAAAAAATGGATTTAAAGATTTTTTATGTTTATTTTAACAGTTTTATTACTTTAAGAGAAGGTTTAAGTTTAAGAGAGGGTGTTCATGTATATATTAGTGTTAATAATATGCATAATTGAAGAAACAATTGCCTTTAAAATGAATGATAACAATAAATACACTTTCATAACTTTCTGGCCAGCATGTGTCTCTCTCAATACAATCTCATGGCAATTTGTAACTTTTTGATTTAGTGGCTAATTCGTATTTGTACGATCTAATTCATACAATTTAGTACGATTTGCTTATCACCCAATGACGATTGGGTTTAGGGGTGGGGTTAGGTCCCACACCTCCTTTTTAAAATCGTACAATTTCGTAAAATATGTTTTCTCGTGAGATCAGGCTGGTCTCTTTATATGTCGCCACCGGCTTGCTTGGTTTGGGAGTTGTGGCGCTGTGCATCGATGGATTTGCTCTTCAGTGTTTGGACTTTCAGCAGTAAAATTTAAACCACACTGAATTGAACTAAACTCAACTTCAACTCTGAAAACTGGTCTGACTCAGTTTCAATTTACTAGAACGTCTATGTTAAGCTTCTTTGACACAACCCACATTGTAAAAGCGCTTTAGAAATAAAGATGAATTAAATTAAATTGAATATATGTTTGTATTATTATATGCAGTGCCTTGTTTTAATCGCTTATGTATTTGAACTTACTTTGCCTTATTTACTTTGGGCAGTATTAAACATCCTTTTAAAACAGAAACACTTCAATGTTCTTACACAGGCTTACTGTATACCTACATTTTCAATATAAATTATAAAACAAATGTGTAGTTAGCATTTTACTGTAGCTTACCCTCAAACACAACTATATAAATCACCCTGGACTACAAGACCAGTTATGCTGATTTATTAATTCATGTTTATTTCTACAGGTGCTTTCACAATGTGAATTGTGTCAAAGAAGCTTAATTTAGAAAATAGAATATAGTAAGTTAAAACTGTGTCAGTCCAGTTTTCACAATTGAAGTTCAGTTTAGTTCAGTTCAGTGTCATTTAATTTTCACTGCTGAAAGTCCAAACATGTCAATTTTCTGAAATCAAAGCTCTAAAAAATACTTTTTTGTTGATTTATGGCTTCTTAGGATTGGGCAATGTTTGGTCAAGACACAACCATTTAAAAAATAAAATTGAAGTCTGATCTAAATATTGAGAAAATCACATTTAAAGGTGTCCATATTAACTTTAAAAATAATAAAAAGTACTAACAAAAAGTGTATATACCAGGGGTGGCCAACCCTGTTCCTGGAGAGTCACCTTCCTGCAGATTTCAGTTGCAACCCATATCAATCACACCTGCCTGTAATTATCATGTGGTGTTCAGGTCCTATTTAATTGGTTCAGGTGTTTTTGATATGGGTAGCAACTGCAATCTGCAGGAAGGTGGCTCTCCAGGATCAAGGTTGGCCACCCCTGGTATATTTAGTATATAATTATGATACTTGAAACATGGAACATGAACTTTACTTAACATTCATTCATTTTCTTTTCGGCTTAGTCCCTTTATTAGTCAGATGTTACCACAGCAGAACAAACCGCCAACTTATTGAGCACATGTTCTAGCAGTGGATGACCTTCCATGCTGTAACCCATCAATGGGAAACATCCAAGCACACTCATTTACACACACAATTCACTGACAATTTAGCCTTCAATTCCCCTATAGCACATGTCTTTGGACTATGGGGTAAACCGGAGCACCAGGAGGAAACCCACGCAAACACAAGGAGGGTCCGTGTATCATCCGTTCATTTGATTATTCCTTTTATTGCGGAAAACGAAACATCAGAAAAACGATGAATATTTTGTTTTTCTGTTTATTCTGTAGGCAGAAAAAAATGGAAACTCATCTGTTATTCTGCTTATTAACTTAAAACGAAATATTAAAACAAACACAAAACCAAAACGAAATAATGAGTCAAAAAATTTATTAATTAAAAATTTTGTTCATTTGTTTTCTATTTTCAAACGGAATAAAGGAAATGGAGAAAACGGCCGTTTTTCCGTTTTTCTTTTGCTCACGAGAAAATGAAAAAACGAGATTTTGGCTGGATTTTCGTTTTTTGGTTTAGGGTAGGAAAACGGATAAACGACTTTAAAATTCATTTTACACATGTAGGCGGTGCTGAAACGCCCACTTTCCTCTAATTGGTTAACCAAATCTGCGCTCGTGACGTCACCCTCAAAATAAAAGCCTTACACGCAGGCTTTTAATTATTATCATTTAATTATATATATAAACAAAGTTTACATATTCTATCATTTGAACCACACACAGTTAGCAGGCTTACATTCATTGCGTATGTATAAATTAAATAAAAACGTAAATCAGCAGTATTCTTAGACATTTGTCATTAAAATAAGGTCATAGTTCACTGCCAAGCTTCTTGCTGCTGTGCACCTGATGCTGAGCAAAGAAAGCCATTTCCGAGGAGCACCTGGTTTACATGATTGTTTTAGAGCAAGGGCTTTATAATAATAATAATAATAATAATAATAATAATAATAACAACAACAACAACAACAACAACAACTATTATTATTATTATTATTATTATTATTATTATTATTATTATTATTATTATTATTATTATCAGTTACTAGTGTTTTTATTGTTTGGTGTGTTTTTTTTCTTTTTAATAGTTGTTAGCAGAACCAGAATAAGAACACTTTGGGCCCTGCTATAAAAACAAAGGGGTACCATTTGTTTTCATTTATTTCTTCCTATTTTAATTATATATTGTAATTATTTATTTGATAATTAATACTATTTTATTGCAACGCCAAAGTAGGCCTGTCTTTTTTTATTTTTTATTAAATTTGCTGTTATTGTAGGCTAGATGGCGGGCTTTAAATATTTTAAATAACATTTACTCATAACCTTATTAATTCGAGAGCCGAACCTAAAAACGCTTAAAGAGCCCATATTATGGGTTTTTGAAAATTCCCCTCCATGTAGTGTGTAACACAGCTCTAAGTGAAGTGAAGTATCCAGCTAAGGCTTAAATCTGTAAGAATACAGTGTTTAAAACTGTTGATTCATCTATAAAAGAGTCGACTCATAGTGCTTCAAACGAGTCGCCTTGATCACGATTCATTGGGTGTTTCGCCATGACGTACGAACGAAACCAAGTTATTCACGTGCACGCGCAAACCCGGGGGATTTCAAACCTGAGGCCCATCCCTCTGACGCAGAAACCCAGACACACACACACCCACAAACACACACACACACACACAAACATGCCAGTTGATAGAAGTCACACGGCAGATGGATATATTGAGTCTCTACCCAAAGATGAAACCTCAGCATTATAACCAAGCAGTTGGAAACTTCTGGAAGCTACATGCTACAAAGAATACTTCATCTGAGTTTGTTAAAGGAAGGATCAGTAAAGAGTAACTGATGGACGTCAGGATGGGTTTCTTCCATTTCTCAAGTGTAAGTACGTGCGGTTAAAGTTGTTGCCTCGTTTACTCTAGCTTGCAAATATATTTAGTTGTGATTTGTTACTTGTAACCGCGTGTACTGTATCAGGTTAACTGGATATATTATCTTATCGCGTGCAAAGTCACGTTAAAAACGCGACGCGTGCTGTTTGTTTATGGAGCTCCGTGCTAGAGTTCTGCTCCCGCGATTTATTCGGAAATTTATTCCCGCGCCGCAGAAATCTGGCGCGGGGACAGCCGCGGGAATAAATTTCCGAATAAATCGCGGGAGCGGTCGGTAACGGGTTTAATTTGGTACGGGAGCGGTCTGTCTAGCAATATCACGGATATTGCTATGTGAATTAGAAAGAGAGAGTCTGCTTGGTATGAGAGAGCGTATGAGAGAGAGCGAGAGAGAGAGAGAGAGAGAGAGAGAGAGAGAGAGAGAGAGAGAGCGAACGAACGAACGAACGAACGAGCTTTGTGTGCTTTGTGCTGTGTGTATGTGTTTATACAGACAGCTTGGCTGTCTGGACTGTATACTGGGTGATTTTTGGTTGTGTTCTCCACTCTAGCGGGACCGGGCGCGGCGGGCAGAAAACGGAGCGGGTTCTCAGGCTAAAACCTGGCGGGTGCGGGCGGAAGCGGGAGCGTTGTCATCCGGAGGTGTGTGTGTGTTTTTGTGTGTGTGTGGTATGGCGAGTACACGACTGTCTCCTTCGTTCGGTTATCCGTGGCACTATCCACTCGCCATAGTGTGGCAGCTAAAATCCACGCCTACACTATCGAGCGTGTATGAACTGTGATTACTTTTTAAATTGCTGATTAGCTATTGGCCATTTCCCTCTCTGACTGAAGGCAGTCGACCAATCGCGACAGACTGTCATCGGTCCAATCAGCGCAGATTAGCTCCGCGCTAAGGAGGGGTTTGGGAACAAATGAATCACTGGACGATTCATACAGGAGTCGCTGGGATAATTAGGTAAAAATAAATGCAGATTATAAGACCATGAAAGTGTTTTTTGACCTTGCATGCATATTAGACTGTTGTTGGAGACTCTTACAACCAAGATATGACCCTATTTCATGTATAATATGGGCTCTTTAAGTGCAATAAGCCTGTACAATAAAGGGAGCCGCAATGCATATTTCTAGCGCATTCTTTCACTCAACAATTATTGCTGGAATAATGAAATAAATTTCAAATTAACTAATTAAACACATTATAGTTGATAAAAAAATTGTGTCTAGTAGTTCCGACAAACAGATGAGCTCGCTACATGTGCGTTGCGCTAATAATTTGACATTTGCTCTTCTTGAGAAAGTGCTACAGCGGGCCCTGCTATTTCACATATAAGGTTAGTGATAAGTATTTTAAATTAGTATTGCACATTATTCATTCATTTTCTTGTCGGCTTAGTCCCTTTATTAATCTGGGGTCGCCACAGCGGAATGAACCGCCAACTTATTTAGCAAGTTTTTACGCAGCGGATGCCCTTCCAGCCACAACCCATCTCTGGGAAACATCCACACATACACACACACTTATACAGTACGGACAATTTAGCCTACCCAATTCACCTGTACCGCATGTCTTTGGACTGTGCATGGGGAAAACCGGAGCACCCGGAGGAAACCCACGCGAACGCACTACACTACTGAATTAGACACACAATCTAAAAAAAAACTTGATGCTTATTTACATTATCTAAAGTCATTTCTTACGAGGTAGGATCTGTTGTTGTATTATATATTTTCGTTTTAATATGCAAATAATTTTCTTTAATTTGTAATAGGCCTATTGTCCCTCATTGCATAAAATAACCAGCCTTTGTATTCAATATGTTTGTAAATTGTCCATCCAGTTTGACGCAAGCTAAACAACATTTTGGCCTGTTTTGCTTATTAAATGAGTGATTTTCACAGAGAAACAAATCATCCATCCACACAGTTTTGTATAGGACCTGTGTGAACAAAAATATACACTTTATCATAGCCTATAGGAAAATGTATCTGTTTAGAACCAATTTTGTGTTGTATAATTAAAAATATTAAAAATACAATAATAAAAAAAGGAATAACATTTGAAGTGCAATGCTTCAAAGATCCAATACGCTGCATGCAGAGCCAAAACAAAAACTGGTTTGTTTGTTTAATAAAATAATAATATGAAATTAAAGTGAAATAGTTCCATAACCTGTATTATAACTGTAGTCACTCTAGATGACAAATCATCCGTTGCGCCGGTCAGTTTCACCTTTAATCAAGAATGTGCCAGAACCAAATGAGAATATTTACAGATTACCTCGGAATGAGACCTCGGTCTGTGAAGGATGCAGAACACAGAAACTCGTTGAGAATGGAGATGCATGTTAGATGTTTTATATCCCTTTAGATATTGTAAATAAACAACAAGTTTTTATAGAGATTGTGTCATGTCTTTTCTTTGACGCACGCGCTGAACAGCCCAGAAAAGGCGCCTTTATTTAGCCTGTAGCCTAAATAATAGTTTAGATTTTATAACATATAATGTTCCATTACTTTAAATGTATAATGTTTTTTAATATTTATGGATTATATAAAATATATAGTTTATATAGCTAAATGCGCTCTGATCATTCAAGGATCATAATGCGTTGCATATTCTTCTTATTCTTCATTAGGCTTGATCCGTAAATTGTGTATTTTATAAACTGATCGTTTATAAGGACTAAGCTATTAATAACTGTAATTCCTTGAACGGAAAAGTCTTGATTAAAGAAAAAGAGAACTTAATTCGACATATGCATATAGTGCGCCTATTTCTGCGCGCATCGCGCGCTTTACCGAATTACCTTTTTTATTTTTTATGCACTATAAATGCATCTGGCAGCACCGAAAAGAGCAAATGCCAAGTTATTAGCGCAGCGCATAGACAGCTCGTCTAGTCTAAACCAGGGGTTTTCAAACTATTCATTGCACACCGATCCCATTGCATTTTATTTAGGATAAACCACTTATTTAAAATTAATTAATTAAAAGGTGCGTACTCTCCAATACACCACTGAATTATAGTGTCATAATATTTAATAATTATAATTAGGATAGACACCTGACCTCCATTTAATAAACAATTTATTTGCCATACTCTGTTAATTTGATCATTTATGTTAAACTTAAATTATTTAAAAACGTAAAAAGACTTAAATTTAGTCATTTAAGAAATTTTAGGTCATAAGTTTACATGCATTGACCGTTGCATTTAGTAGGCCTATTCTGGTCTAAATAAGCTTTTTGGATCTTAGGTGTTTACACACACAAATTAAGCAGTTTATACGTACATTTAATGTTACTTTGAAATTACTTTTGATGCAATAAATAATCCTAAATAGTTGAAAGTGTTAACATATTCTTAAAATGTAGTTATTTTATAACTATGAAATTTATTACTAAACAAAGTGAATCATTATGAATTTGCCAAGAAATAATCCCCTTTACCACTGTAAAGCAATGCCCCACACTCACTAGAACGGTAGAACCTGGACTGTATGATATGTTCTGTATGTAAAATAGAGAAAATAAGCAAGATGCGCAGTCTCATCCAGCCTTAGTGAAATATAGCGCGTCACAGCAATGAACTAAAAATAAAACCACCCTTGAAATGCTGGCGATCTTAATTTTTTCAGCCTACACTGACTGAGAATAATGTTGCACTATTTTATTAACAAATAATTAGAATGTTTTTTTTTTTCCTTGCTATGTCCCTGCTACAATAATAATAATAATAACAACAACAACAACAACAAAAATAACAAAAAATAATAATAATAAGACAGGCCTACTTTGACGTTGCAATAAAAAAGTATAAATTATCAAATAAATATTTACAATAGGCTAAAGGGATATATTAAATTAAAATATGAGAAAATCCAATAGAAACAAATGGTACCATTTATTATAGCCCCATGCAGGGTCCAATGTGTTCTTACAACCATTGAATAACTAAGTAAATAATAATAATAACAATACTACTACTACTACTACTAATAATAATAATAATAATAATAATAATAATAAATTATTATTTTATAGAGCGTAGGCTATTATTTAGGCCTACAATAGCTCTGAAACAATCATGTAAACCAGGTGCTCCTCGGAAATGGCTTTCTTTGCTCAGCATCAGGTGCACAGCAGCAAGAAGCTTGGCAGTGAACTATGACCTTATTTTAATGACAAATGTCTAAGAATACTGCTGATTTACGTTTTTATTTAATTTATACATACGCAATGAATGTAAGCCTGCTAACTGTGTGTGGTTCAAATGATAGAATATGTAAACTTTGTTTATATATATAATTAAATGATAATAATTAAAAGCCTGCGTGTAAGGCTTTTATTTTGAGGGTGACGTCACGAGCGCAGATTTGGTTAACCAATTAGAGGAAAGTGGGCGTTTCAGCACCGCCTACATGTGTAAAATGAATTTTAAAGTCGTTTATCCGTTTTCCTACCCTAAACCAAAAAACGAAAATCCAGCCAAAATCACGTTTTTTCGTTTTCTCGTGAGCAAAAGAAAAACGGAAAAACGGCCGTTTTCTCCATTTCCTTTATTCCGTTTGAAAATGGAAAAGAAATGAACAAAATTTTTAATTAATAAATTTTTTGACTCATTATTTCGTTTTGGTTTTGTGTTTGTTTTAATATTTCGTTTTAAGTTAATAAGCAGAATAACAGATGAGTTTCCGTTTTTTCTGCCTACAGAATAAACAGAAAAAAGAAATATTCATCGTTTTTCTGATGTTTCGTTTTCCGTAATAAAAGGAATAATCAAATGAACGGATGATACACGGACCAAGGAGAATATGCAAACTCCAAATGCCAGCTGACCCAGCCAGGGCTTGAACCAGTGACCTTCTTGCTGTGAGGCAATTGTGCAGCGCACTGTGCCACCATACACCTCCATCTTTACTTAATATCACTTGGAATTACTATTGTTAACCAATGATTTTTGGCATAAAATAACAATCTATATTTTTGACAAAATAAAATGTGCCTATTACCAAAAATATACCCATACAATGGTGGCACGGCAGCTCAGTGGTTAGCACTATTCCCTCACAGCAAGGTCACTGGTCCAAGCTGGGTGAGTTTGTGCTTCTGTGTCGAGTTTGCATGTTCTCCCCTTTTATTCCCCCACAATCCAAAGTGAGTTGGATAAACAAAATTAGCCGTAATGTATGAATGTGTGTGTGTGAATGCGAGTGTATGGGTGTTTCTGGGTTGCATCCGTTGCGTAAAACAGATGCCAGAATAGTTGGTGGTTCATTCCGCTGTATCAACCCTTGATAAATAAGCCTAAGGAAAAAGAATGAATACCCATACAACATAAGACCCATATGAGATTGAAATGAATAATATTTGTGTTTCAAACCTTCAGTAAGTATTGGAAAATTATTAAGTGAGCATGAAATGTTAGATACATAAACATTGTGTTAATGATTGTATACATAAATGGTTAACCTTTTTTAATCAAGAACTTAATAGCTAAAAATGGACATCACACCATTGACCTTAAAACCTAGAAATTGATCTCATGACTAACAGTAATGGCAAACAGCAACATCATGCTTTTTTATTTAACAGTCTGCGGAATCACTTTTTACAGGATGTACTGTAGCAGAAGACAAAAAATGATAGCAGCTAAAATGCCTCAGACAATTAATTATCCTGACCCTTTAAAATTGAACTTGGCATTTACTAAATGGGCTGTTTTTGCAGAGGTGGACTAAACTCTCCTCATTTGAACCAACCTCCTCTGAAGCACTGAGAATGTCAGAGCATTGAAACAGATGCAGAAACGTCTGCTCCAGAGAGACAGGTAATCCGTCACTCACGTCAGCGGGGGTGGGACTATGGCTCATCTTGACGTCTCATTGGTCAAGGGCCCTGTCCATCGTGACACATACTGGCCCTGTGTCAATGCGGGGCCTGCCCTCTGGGGCTCTCAAGGACAGAGGCCACTTTTAGACCAGGGACAACCAAGAGTAACCTGGTGAAGAAGGGCACCGCAGGACTAGGACAGCCAGAGGTAACCCAGCGAATGCTTTTGGTGCAAAATAGTGAAGGGTAAACTAATGTTAGGAGCCATTTTTAGCATAGGTTAGTGAAGGACATGGTATACAAACTAGTGGCTCTACAATAGAACGAGGGAAGGGTGTAAGGCAAGCCGTTTCAACATCTATAAGATATAATATTCTTTTTTTATGCAGTTGTACTTAGTTCTTAGAATCTAGTTCACTGCATTTTACATTATTGTTTTCATTCTTCATTCTTTTTTTTAAAAAATAAATACTTGTACTTATTTACTAGATATATTATGCAACCTAATAAATAGATAGAAGTTAGTTTACTTTGTTTCTTTTTTTTCCTTTTCTTTTTCTTTGCTCTTTTCTTTTAATTATTTTATTTTATTTTATTTTATTTTTATTTTGATCCTAGTCCCCATTCATTCTAACTACCCTGCTGCGTCCATTGGTAAGTGAAGAGAAGGTGGGTGGGGAGGATCAGTAAGTAAAGAGTGGGTGGGTGGGGCATCAAAAAGTGAAAGCAGGGGGCGAGGCTGATGGGTGTAACGGTAGAAAGGTTGGGCAGGCCACAATTAGGAAATATCCCAGTGCTCCCTAAGGCCAGTCCACCCCTTAGTATCAGTACGCTGCGAAAAGGGGAAGGATTATGATTATGATTAGACATAATAAATAAATAAATAAATAAATAAATAAATCTCTCTAAATATATATATATATATATATATATATATATATATATATATATATATATATATATATATATATATATATATATATATATATATATTCAGGGCACTTTGGAATTCAGCAAACTGCAAAACTTGTCGCACAAATTTGCATTTTCAGTTGTATTTACATGCGTGTGAATGGAAGTCTATGGGGCGAAAAGTGCAGTGTGGTTTTCTGAATTATACAGATACTAGTGGCTACATGTTCATTAGACCTAAGTTTTTACTAGATACTAGCAAAGACTATATACACAAGTCATGTCACTCGTATCTTTTTAAATGGGGAAACGTGTAAAGGTGTATATGGTGAACAAAGCCCTGCCTACTAGTACAGGAGCCAATCATCGATCCCCATATGGCAAATTAATCCCACCTTTTAGTACGAAAGCCAATCATTGATCGATATATAGACGGACGATACTCTGGGCAATAGGCTCAGAGCAGATGTGATTTTCTGCAGATTTTGTGTGATTTGGATTTTTAGAAATGAAGCTAAAGAGACTGTTGTTGTGTAATTGTATTGGTGATTCCTAATATAAAATTAAATTTTTAAGCTTGGTAAGCAGTTTTGGAAAATTTGATGTGTCTCTATTCAGACAGAATACCAGAGCATACTGTCTGAGAAACATTTCAAAGATGGCTGCCGAGTGTAATGACTTGCATTAAAGGGAGTTTTCTTTGGGAAAAAAAAAATAAAACAATTATACTTAATATATATATTAAATAATCAGTACCAAATAACAGATAATCCTAGCTTTCATTAGGTAGTAATACATGTCTTTTGTAATTAATACTTCTAACAACTGTTATCCTACTAGTCACAACTACTTTTAATTACTCATCTTTTGATGCTCTAAAAATGCTGAGCATCATTAACCTAATTCTGGGTCAAATAAGGGTAAACCCAACCCCAGGGTCATTATTGTTTTACAATTAAATTTAAATTACATTTGTAAACAATCAGCTTGTGTTGATATTACAGCATAATAATACAAAAGTAATCTAATATATACTGTACACAAATTTAAAAACTGCACAAGTTTGTAACTATTGAATATTCATACATTCATATTCACCACAGCGAAATGAAACACCAACAATTCCGCCATACTGTATGTTGTATAAACCCAGTACTGGGAAAAAAATATTGACAATTACGAATAAATAATCAAGAGGGCTAGTATACAATGACTATTAACTACTACTAAATACAATTTAATTTCTAATGAATATGCACAAGTAACTTTTAAGAAACGGACTAGTGCCTAAAGAAAAAGCATAGTGTAATAAATAATATGTATTAGTACTATGTTCTGTAGATTTAATGTTAAATGGCCTGCCATAAAGGCTGTGCTGTGTAGAGCAGCACAATTAAGGGCAGCTTGAAGATACACAGTAGCAATACCTTACATTAATAATACATATAATGATGATAATGCCAAAAGAGGCAGCCAACCATTTGCTAATGCTCTTTGACAGTCCTGGCAGCTGTGTAGCTTCATTTAAAGTGCTGATTTCTGTAAAACCTTCACGACTCATTAATGAGAAATAACGAACTAAAAGCATTCTACTTATTTGGCATATTCTTGTGGGTATCTGTGAAGCATGGCCTGCTTTGTTGCTGAGTTTTCAAACCCAATATGATGTAACTAGTTCAGGACAATGGACTACATACACAAAAATGTCTTTGTTTTTTTTGTTAAGCTAGATCTGGGATTTCCAGTAATCTGTCAAGATGTCATTTGACACACCATAAAAAAGTGCTGCTCCTTGTTGTGTCTTGCTGTGCCACAACTACAAAATTTAAAGACATTGCTCTGAATGGACATACCATTTAGCATCTGTCCTACAACTCTGGCTGTTTTTAAATGTGTTGTGTGAAACTTTTGAGTTGTTCTAATGCTGTGCTTCTCATCTAGTGTGTCTCATAAATCAATGTTACGTCAATCAGTTTTGCACAAATGTTAAATGATGTGCCTTTTCAGAATCATTGCTAAATTCATAGCTACTGTTTTTCAGTTTCTGATATAAATAAGGCAGAATGCAACATTTTTCATGCTATTATGTATTCATAATGCTTTAACTTAGATTTTATTTTTATTTTATTCTTAAAACTTAATGCAAGGTTTAACAATTTTACTGATAAAAAAAACCCAGTTTTGTACTGTTGATATTGTTAAAGAAACTTGAACCATTATAACACACTACAGTACACATCCTCAGTCTCACTGGAAAATGTCCATCTAAAGTGAATAGGAATGTGCAGGATTATTTGTTGTGTGATGTAATTTAAAATAAAACATGCATTGAGGGTGGAACATTTTGAATAGCTTCTTACCGTTTTAGAAAATATGCCGGCCACTTTATTAGGTACACCTTACTAGTACTGGGTTGGACCTGACATAAATTCAACAAGCTACTGGAATTATTCCTCAGAGTTTTTGGTCCATATTGACTTGATTGCATCAAGCAGTTGCTGCTGATTTGTCGGCTGCACATCTACGATGCGAATCTCCCGGCTCACCACATCCCAAAGGTACTTGATTGGATTGAGTTCTGGTGATTGTGGAGGCCGTTTGAGTACAGTGAACATTGTCATGTTCAAGAAACGGATGGACATGATCAGCAATAATAGGTGGGCTGTAGCATTGACACACTTTGGGCCCTTTAGCACCAATTGAGAGTAATAATAAAATAATTTCCACCACACATAACACCACCACAAGCCTGAACAGATGATATAAGGCAGTATGGATCCATGCTTTTATGTTGTTGACGCCAAATTCTGACCCTACCATCCGAATGTCGCAGCAGAAATTGTGACTCATCAGACAAGGCAACAATTTTCCAATCTTCTATTGTCCAATTTTGGTGAGTCTGTGTGAACTGTAGCCTCAGTTTCCTGTTCTTACCTGACAGGAATGGCACTCGTTGAAGTCTTCTGCTGCTTTAGCCCATCTGCCTCAAGGTTGGATGTGTGGTGCATTCAGAGATACCCTTCTGCATACCTCGGTTGTAACAAGTAACTATTTAAGTTACTGTTGCTTTTCTATCAGCTCAAACTAGTCTGGTCATTCTCCTCTGACCTTTGGCATCAAAAAGGCATTTGCAATGAAGGCTGTTCATTGGATATTTTTTTTTATTTTTGGACTATTCTCTATAAACCCTAGAGATGGATGTGCGTGAAAATCCCACTATCCCTCTTCCACCAACAACTCAAAGTCTGAGCAACTCATGCTCAAAACCACTTAAATCATCTTTCTTCTCCATTCTGATACTCGATTAAACTGCAGCAGATACATGCATTAAGTTGTTGTTTTTTTGTGTGTGTGCATGCGTTTTTCAACCTCTGAACTTTCCTTTCATCAGCCTGACTTTTTGGGGTTTCTACACAAATTGTTGTGACTAATAAACCTGGAGGAGTTTAGATCAACACTATCATCTGCTGTTTGTTATCAATAATTAACATTATTTTGATTAGCAAGTTCTTAGGTGAACCCGGTATGAACACTTGGTTACTTGTGAAGAAAGGACTAATTTCAGCCTCTTAGCACTTTATCATCTTGTTGGAGGGTGGGACATTTCAGATATTGGAGAGCATTTCATTGGACAAGAAGATTTGATGAGAAGCAGAAATGCACCGTAATGTCATAAACAATGATCATCCTTATCGCCTAAGATGAGAAACTAAGTTTTGAATAGTTTATGATCTAAACACAACCATTTCAATTATTTTAAAGCATCCCGGCTTACATGGCTCAGCATAATAGAGTACACCGCATTTTGAAAATTAATATTTTTATCTATTTCTCAGTAAATATAGGAAATGTATTTTGGAGCATTTAACCAAAACAGATTTATTAAACCGATATATTTACTAAAATCACATTTTAGTTATTTAGAAATTGAAAGACAATGCAAATAAACTCAAGCAAAATCTAATGAAAAAAAAAATACAAAATTGTAACTAAATTTTTTAATTGTTTTGCTTTTTACCTCTTTTTTATAAACTTGTACTGTATTTATTATTTTTCTATAACATATAAATTTGTGTTTACTAGTTTTTGGATCATTATTGTAAGCTATTTTGTAAAATAAGCTCCAGATTTGGCTTCAGTACTGACTAATGTTTAATGTATATGCACAAATTGTATAGCTTCCTATTAAAAATATAAATTTAAAAGATAGATTTGATAGATTTTTGTGAGGGGTGTACATATATATGCTGAACACTGCAAATACTTCTACACTAAAATGTACTGCGTAAATGCACAGATGTGAGATGCTTTTACCTACATCTTATCTGCCTGGTGTTTATTTACTTTCCATCTCTTTGAAACCTTGTTCATCATGTTAGCTGAATTGGTCACATGACTAAAATGCTTAGTTTCGAAAGCCTCCATTTTCACAACACGACAACAGCATTTTCAAAGCTATCCTCTTTGGACGGCGCTTTCAAAAATATATGTTTTCGTTTTTTAAAAACACCATCTCAGTGTAGACAGAAGGCCGAAACGGAGAGAAAAATATGCGTTTTACAAAAATGTATTGTAATGTAATGTTTTGTGGACAGGGCCTAATAACCCTGAAAGCTAACATAGTAATGCCCACCCCAAAAAAGCTCAAATTCAAAATTTTCATTTTAGGTGAACCACACAAACAAGTGATTTCAACTGGCTTATATTGTTGTTATGCATTAGGTCAGCTGGAAATTTCAATCCCAATTTGTTGTAAATTTCTAAAAGTTCTCACTTTTATAGGGCCCAAATGCTTTGAGTCTTTTTAAAATCTAATTTGACACCTTTTAGAATGCTTGGAAAGGCATGAGAACTTCACAGGGCATTAGAAATTGACAGCTGTAAAACTGTTGAAGAAGAGGAATGAATTTAATAAGGAGAAAAAACAAATAATAATAACAAAATTGTCTCCTCTGCCAATGGAAGATGTTGTTTTATTCAGCCGAAGTTTATTTGCTGAGCTGTTCCCTGACGTGCTTAAATAGTTTATTATGAAATAACTGTATATCTCCATTAGTCTATTTTTGGCAATTCCTTTCAGACAGGTTTTTAACTAGGACCTCTGGGGGTCTGAGAAGGAACTGCAGGGAGTCTGAAGAGAAGAGATATGAAATGTTAAAAATGTATGAAAATGCATGAATGAACATTCTCTGACAATCTTGTAATACTACATAATATAACACACAAGGATCAAATAATATATACACACAAGGATCAAACATTTGAGGTTACTAAGTCTCAGCTCAAAAACAGTAAAGCTATGAAATTAAAGTTACGGGTTAATAACAATTGAATTATTAAAATCATAATTAAAATTTTAAATATTATTAATTTAGTAATTAATTCATTTTCAGCTTAGCCATTTATTTATTGGGGATTTCCACAGTAGAATCAACCACCAACTTATCTAGCATAAGTTTAACACCCTTTCACTTCCAGCTGCAACCCAGTACTGTGAAACATCCATACACACTCATTCACACACACCACAGCCAATTTAGTTCATTCAATTCTCCTATAGCTCATGTCTTTGGACTGTGTGGGAAACCGGAGCACCTGGGGCAAACCCACGCAAACACAGGGAGAATATGCAAACACCACACAGAAATGTCAACCAATCCAGCTGGGACTCAAACCAGCGACCTACTTGCTGTAAGGCGACAGTGCTAACCACTGAGCCACTGTGTCACCCCATTTTTCAAAATTATTATATTTTAAAATATGATTTATTCATGTAAAGCTAAAATTTCAGTGCAGTTATCTTTTTTTATTTTGGTCCAGAATTTTAATAATAGGGCAGATTGTTTAAAGGACAGTCTGGGTAAACTGTGATGTGAATTTGTCAGATGTTTTAGATGCCACAAAGAAGAAGAAAAAGAAAATCCATGTATCCTAAAGGCAGCTGACTATTTTTTTTTTGTGTTTGCTGTAACCATCTTTAAGTAGCTCATTGAAAAGAGGTGGGTCATTGAGAGCTGGACACAAACAAAGGCTCTGGATTGAAGTGGGACGCTGTTCTTACTGAGTGGAGCAGAAGTAGGTAATTATGCCATGCTGTGCCAAAATTGGCACTGTCAAAATTGTCATCAGTGTTCTAGAAAAAGCCTAAAACCATAGGTCGGTAAGGAGAGAAAGGATTTGACACTTAAATCAATTCATTTGACATAAATGTTTATTAAATCGCTACAGCTGTACAATTTATTTTTTATTAAAGAGGTTTCAAATTAATCCTTATATGCCTTCTTTTTTTTTTTTTTTGCAAGGAGTAATTTAGGTCTCTGGTCTCCCTAGAATGTGAATTTCACCTCAAAATCCCGACACAGATCATTCATTTATTATGCCATGCTGTACTGTAAATTCACTTTTTTAGATGAAAGCAAAACAGTTTTCGTTGGAATTTCTTTTAATGCAAATGAGCTGCTGTTAACTTTTCAGAAGTGGGTGGAGCCTTTATTTGCTTAGGCCCAATCCCAATTCTACCCCTTAGCACTTCCCCTTACCCCTACCCCTTGTTTTGTGTATTCACGTGAAGGGTTAGGGGTGTCCCAATGCTCTTTAGCTTGAAGGCTTTGGGCTAAGGGGATGGACTAAATCGCCATTGAAACTAAAACTTTTCAGAACCACACTTGAAACCAAATGTAAGAAAATCTACAACGAGAGCATTGCTGCACATGAAAGTAAGGAGATGCACAACATTCTGAGACTCGATGGCACTCGAATACCCTTTTAGAAAAGTCTAGGGGCTGAGGATGTGCCTTTTGCAGCATCTGGTATAATGTTAATGTTGTTTTTGTGTGTTTACATAGATGAATATAGCCACTGTGTAAATGCACAGGGCAGTTAAAAGCTTTTTGCCACATTATATTGTTATGATAACATGATTGCCTTCAGTGATTTTCTGAAGATAAATACCGAAAAATAACATAACAGGAATAACTACAGCAGTCGCCATCATCAATCTCATATGAAGCAAGAGATCGTGATGACATATGATGACGTGTGCCCAGTTCTTAGGAATAAATTTTAAAGCCCTTCCCCTTCACATTCGGTTTCAAGGGGAAAGGGTGTGGGTACAAAAATTAGATTGGGATTGAGCCTTAACCCTTCCCCTTACCCCTTACCCCTTACCCCTACCCCTTGTTTTGCGAATATAACCAATTACAAATTTTTACCACAAACAAGCATATGTTTTAATACATTCAGAATGGTGTTAGTGTTTTACCGTCATGGTTTAAAAAAAAAAAAGTAAAACAAAAACCGCAAAATTTTGCTATCTATGATCCCTAATAATTTCTGTATAGTAGTCCCACAACATTCTGTCACTCGGATGTTCTATCAGAATCTTTAGTGGCTGAGAATGAGCATCAACTTCTGCTATAATGTTAAAGTTGTTAGATGAATATGGTCACCATGTAAATGCACAGTAAAGTTATGATCGTATTGCCACAATATATCATTATAATACTATGACATTGTTGCCTTCAGTGACCAAAATATAATGAACCTAAAATAACTACAGCAGCCGCTGTTATCGATCTTGAAGCAAAAGATTGTGATAACATACAGGTATGCTCACGTGTGCAAGTGTTTTGTGGTGCTGTCGAATTTCTTAGGGGTACATATTAAAGCCCTCCCCTTTCACACTCTGTTTCAAGGGCCAAGGGGAAGGGGAAAGGGCATGGGAATTACAAAAATAGAATTGGGATTGGGCCTTATAGTGTATACTAGGCCAGTGTTTCTCAAACATGTTCCTGTAGGACGACCAGCTCTGCACATTTTCCATCTCTCCTTCACCAAACACACCTGATTCAGATCATCTGAATGCACAGACTGAAAGATCTGTAATGGGTGTGAAAGACAAAGGAGACATGCACAAAAATGCAGTTCTGGAGGTCTTTCAGGAATGTGGTTGAGAAACACTGTACAAGGCAATTAAAGGTAAACCTGTTATTTTTATTTAACTTTTTGCAGTTGTTGTTGTTCATTGGCTTTTAGTTTATCAGGGTGTCACATTTAATATTCCATCTTCCCCTATAGATCATGATTTTGTATAACTGACCTGAATTTGTGCACCTGCAACTCTCTTGGGTTACTGACCACCACATCAAAACATTAAAACAATATCGCCATTAATCAACAACACATGATGATAGAATTGATTGAAAGACATGTACAGTACCAACATGGAATAAGATGACAATATATTTTATTAATTTCACATAATAAGCGCTGAGACCAACTGGTTTTGCTTAGCATTTTTTTTTGGATTGAACATTTCAGTGCACACACTTTCAAAACGGCAAACTCCCTTGGCAGTGCCCTGACTGCTGAACTAGGGAGCCGATTGAGACGCAGCCAAGATTTGTCCCGGAGTTGTTGGCTTAGGTCCCAAGTAAAATTCAGTGGGTTTGCCAGATAAAGAATAAATGTCCATCTGAAAATAAGCGTGGTAACACTTTATTCAGAAAAACATTGAACAAATTTTTAAGGACAGGTTTGCAGATTTATCAGGCTTCTGTGTATTGTTACGGTGTTGGTGGTGCATGCAAATGAAGAATGTAATCTTACCTGCACCAAGATCTCCCAGTTTTGCATCATCTGTCAGACTTTTGACAGCTCCAGGACTTTTGCTGACAAGTAAACAAGTAAACAAGGAGACTGTGGTGCAAGTAACATGCAAAAAGATTACATATTGCCTATTTACACGTACTACTGATGCTGTAACAATGCAAAGCTGCTTGAAATACACACTTGCCCTTTATTTGTCTTGTTTACTTGTTTTTTTATTTTTATTTATTTATTTTTAATTAATTATATTTGAGTTTTATTTGTTTAATATCTTGCAAAAAGTTGTACACATACAGTTGAAATCAGAATTTTTAGCCCCCCTGATTTATTAGACACCTGATTATTTTTTTCCCCAATTTCTGTTTCTGGAGAGCAGATTTTATTTTCAACACATTTCTAAATATAGTAATAACTTTATAATTTTATAACTAACTAATAACTAATAATCTTAATAACTCATTTCTAATAACTGATTCTCATGATCTATGCCGTGATGACTGGAGACAGTCAGGAAAAAAATTGCTTAAATGGGCTAATAATTTTGTCCTTAAAATGGTGTTTTAAATTATAACTGCTTTTATTCTGGCAGAAATAAAACAACTAAGACTTTCTACAGAAGAAAAAATATTATCAGACATACTGTGAAAATTTCCTTAATCTGTTCAACATCATTTGGGAAATATTTAAAAAAGAAAAAAAAATCAAAGGAGGACTGCTGATCATGTTTAGTTGTGCCCACACTGTATTGTTCATGGCTATTGAAAAAATCATGGATTTGTCTAGACTGTAGAACATTTAATATATTTAATTTGTATTCCTTTATTTAAACCCTACAGCATTTACCTTAAATATTGCTGATAAAAAGCTAATTTGCTACACAGTTGACCTGGATACAATTCAGTTAAAGCACCTGCAACAGCTTGTACTCGTTCTTTTTTTATTTTATATTTTATTTTTTGCATTACTACTTTGGTTTTTAAAGGCTATATGATCATAAGAAACTAGTTTTCTATTTTTTTATTAAACATCACCTTCCTTTCTTTGTCTTTATGGGAATTATTCTTGATTCAAGTCAGGTGATAGAGGTTTGCATATGGAAATGGTGGTACCTTGTTACTGCCTGTTTTTTGTTGTTATTTATTTATAGTTTCAGGAGAGCAGAGATGCACCTTTGTTTTTGAAAACAGCCGTGGGGATTCATCGTCTGACTGGAAAAAGTGAATTATTCAAAAAACCAGGCAAGTAATAAAATTGAGTTCTTCAGAGTGCGCCGCAGTTTTCCAGAGTTCAATCAAATATTTAAAACCACTACTTTTTTGAACATGTTCTTGTTACATTCCTGTTTACTTGGCTTTGTTGCAAATGCCCATGCATCATACATGCTATGGGACCCATGTGGCATGCCTGTCATAATGACATATGAACCTCCTTTTTTTTTTTTTTTTTTTTTTTTTAACATTGCTGGGGATTCTCTGTTGTAGAAGTCATCATAGTTTGGTAAATATATTTGTTTTTTTACATTCCCTTTTGTTCAAATGTCCTAAAAAAAACATTAAAATATTATAATACAGTTCAAACTGCAGTTCAAGAAAGGTGGCTGGAAACTGGCCAATGTTTAAACACCTCAATCTAAAATAAGCACAAAACAAACAGGTGGTGGCAGCCCCTCACGAACAACTATCACCTGATTATGTTTCATCTGATGATTTAAGAGGGTTTAAATAAGTCAATATTTGTATATTATAAGTGTAAAATATTTACATTTGTGCACATTCTCTCGCATATAAATGAAACCCCAAGTTCTCTCTCATTTTCCTATGTCATTTCATCCTTTACAGTCCCATAACTCTTTTTCGTTGTGTCAATGGCCTCGCTCTGTTCCCACCACTTTCATGATTTTTTTAAAGAAGGCATGCCCCCAAACCTCACCATTAAAATACCCCTCATTGGGGCATCTTGTATTAAAATGTACTAATCAGGGATGCGTTTCCCAATTAACGATGAACTCACAGCTCAACTACCATAGTAGGATACATCATTTGGGAAATGAAGGATGTAGTGACAAGTGTTTCACAAAATCGTAGATGCTCTGTCGCAGATCTATTGTTTGAAACAGGTTAGTTTTATTGTAAAACGTTCGTAATGACACTCTAAATGGGGTGGAGTAACATCTTAAGAGAAAATATGCATTCAATTATATATTTTTTTGTTTTGTACAAAATGTATTGTTTAACACACATGCATACACACACACACACATTTTCTTTTTAAATCCATCATTAAACAAATAAAAGCATGCATTTAATTTCCATAACAATTGGCAAATACTGTATGCGGCCTAAATATTTTTTCACAATTATTATTGGGAATATTCCATGTGCTATTCTAAAACATAAAACCAAATTCAAATTGTCACATACAGAGTCATTCACAGTTTGATGTGCAGTGAAATACTTACACAACCTTGCGACCTTGAAATAGTAACAGCAATTTAAAAATAATTCATTCATGTTTTTTCATTCGACTTACTCCCTTATTTATTAGGAGTCGCCACAGCAGAATG